>NC_061840.1:23130387-23135387 GCF_019202785.1 Penaeus chinensis
ATTTCATGTAGTATTTCGCTAAACAGATAATCTGCTAAATAGGGTCAGAGACAGATAAATAGATAGATAGGTATTATTTACCAGTGCCTCACAGATATTACTGACTTTAATAACGGGCTCAACATAGAAAAGATATATGGATGAACTGAGATTATGCATGAGATTATGACCAAGATGAATAAGTTATAAGGATAATGGATAGCAATTTAGGTTGGATAAGGAGCACGAGAGAGAGAGAGAAATCCTACAATTTATCAACAATAGATTAAGCTACTTGTCACAGACAGCTATGCGGTTGATTTTTTTTTTATGAAAAAAAAAATGTATATAAGTATCATCATATAGAAGCTAACGACGGTGGGGACGCATAGCCGCATCCACCCTTTGTTTCCACCTATGAGGGTCCCTAATGGCGAGCCGCCAGGGGCCCGGCCCATCTTTAGCTCTTCACGATAGGTTTGGCCAATCTGCCCCATCTAGGTCGTCCCACATGCCTCCTCCACACAGGGTTGCCTCGAGTGGGAGGATCATCCTGTGGAAAACGAGATAGGTGGCCGTATAATGGAATGTCCTAGTCTCACGGTGCAACAGTAGGATGGGCACATTGCCCCCGCCAACTGTACCCCATGATCCAGTGCAAGGAATTGTCACAAAAGGTATCAAGACGAGATTCCCATATAGTAAAACTGGCAGTATCAGGGCCTTGAAAGACATGTAGCTAGGTCCTTCGGAACAGATACTAGCATCTTCAAATACTCTTGTTGAGTGATTTCATGACACCTACTGCCACACCTATCCATCTACTGACTTCCTGGCCTGACAGCCCAGAGTCATAAACTGCAATACCGAGGTATAAAAAAACTAGAGAATGTACCGACTGAACAGAATCAATCAAAGTCTTGGTCCAGGTGACCAGCTGTAGCCTCAGGGGCTTCACTTCATTGCTAAATGCATCAAAAGCTGCCGAAAGGGTTTCTAGAGACTCAGATAGAATAGCAACATCATCAGCAGTCAAGGTCGGTAACCAAAGTTGCTCCATAGTGACTTTGGGCAGTAACACTACCCAGTATCCAGTCCATGCAAGTGTTGAAAAGTTTTGGTGCAAGAACACTGCCTTGCTTCACTCCTGAACTAACAGGGGCAGAAGCTCAACAGGCCTCCATCACACTTTACAGTACTTTCAGTTCCAGTATACAGGCTTGCAATGAATCCTTGTTGGAATTCCTCTTAATCTAAAGATCTTCCAGATTGATTTGCAATGCAATGTATCAAACGCCTTCTTGAGTTTGATGTAAACTGCAAGCAGCCCAAAGCCGGACCCATGGCATCACTCTATAATGACTCAAAGTGCCAGGATATGGTCTATTGTGGACTTACCAGGAGTGAATCCAGATTGCTCCGGCCTCTGGTGTTTCAGCAGGAGGTCTGATATGTCTCAGAAGAATGTGATTAATATATTAATAATATATTAATACGTTTTACCGTCATAATCTTCATAATCTAGCTTATTTGGTACAAGTATTAATTTACAAAAACAAGTGAAATTATCAATAGACACTAAAACATGTGATTCCTATTGTGAGACAGTATGTTACCTGACAGTGTGTCGCAAGAAAACTGAAAGGGAAGTCTAGGATACCGTACCTTAGTGCCTTGTTGATAAGGTGTAGGAAATAGAAGCACTGCTGAGCAATATGAATTGCCTTTTGCTTACTGCAGGGCTTTGCTTCTTTTGACTCATGAAAAAGGAAAAGGATCCGACCTTCCAAGTTTTCAGGAACAACTAGAAGCTTGCCTGATACCATGAAATTCTTTGACTTATGCCTAGACATGTAGCAAAATAGACCGTTGTCGTCGAGGTATAGTGGATTAAATAAATTCGTTTATTAGGGCGAAGTTTTTCATTTTTCTTGAGTGCATCAATTAAGGGACAGTATGGATTATCACTCCATTTTGCTTGCCGGATCTTGCCTTCCGAAGAGAAGCAGAAGTAGTCAAGACCGGAGTGGCTGGAGAACAGATATTCAAATTAAGGTTATAGACGATGCGGCCGTTATGACGACCATTGTGTTTCGTGATGCAAAGCTTTGTTGGGAAGTGGAGCTAGGTAGGAGGGGGCGTGTGATAATGCGTCAACGACGACATTATATTTTGCGGGTAAATGTACAAATGCTATATAAAATCCTGCTAAAATCTCAATTGCGTGTGGGTCTTTGCCCTTAAATAAGGTGATAGGTGCATGATTATCTACCTGATATCCCAAAATAAGTTCTAAAAAATGTTGGAGTTCTCCTGTGATACGATCCGTCGTGTGGTAACGCTTCTCCACAGAATTGAGCAAATGCATTGGGCTGTAGTTTTCCAGAATAGCCGTTCGTCTGGGGGAGTATGGGTCCAAGCCCATGGTTTGAGGATTCAGTGGTGGGGATAAAGAGCAAATTAAGTTAAGGGTAAGCTAGAAGTGGGGCCTTGATTATTCGTGATTGTAAATTATTAAATGCAACATTTGCTGATAGTATATTTTACAACTAACCTTTGACTTTCCTGAGGGATATAGATTGAAGCTAGAATTTCGAGGTCATGCCTTATCTTCTAATGATATAACACCTAACGACTCTATAGTTGATTATTCGTGACTGCAAATTATTAAATGCAACATTTTCCTCATCATTTCACTACCAATAAACACCCTTTCTGAGTTCTTTCTGATTATTAGGTACAGAGAAATTTACAATGGTTTGAACTATAGAGTCGTTCGGTGTTATACCATTAGAAGATAAGGCATGACCTCGAAATTCTAGCTTCAATCTATATCCCTCAGGAAAGTCAAAGGATAGTTGTAAAATATACTATCAGCAAATCATGGAATGCTGGAATAGTTTCAGAAGCACAAGCAACTAATTTATAGTCATTTAAAGTCCATGGGTTCGCATAGTTATCAATGGATTTTGTGCACAGAGGTTATTTTTATGGGGTCAACAGCTTTGGCGTTGGCGAAACCGGGCGTACAGTGAGGGGGGTAAGTGGGATGCATGAGTATGGGCTGAGTGTATTTGTATGATTAGTAATGAATTGCCATGATGAGCATGAATTGTCAGAAAATAATAGGTTCACTCCGAGGATGCAGTGAAATTACCATCAGAAACAAAGTCATAGTCTAATAATAGATGACCGGAGATTTGACCCCACTACAACAAATTTATGAGCGATGAATTGTTCCAATTGCAATATTGAGGATTGTGCTGTCAATGCCCGATGCAGTGTTGCCTGTAATCCTACAAATGATGATATGACAAGGTTGCATATTAAATGCTAACCTGAAATTATGTAAAGTTTCTAAGGAAACAACAGAGGAGGAAGATCCTGTGTCTAGAAAGGAATATGCAGGTATATCATTTAACAGTGATGGCTGAGAGCCATCATTAGGGATACAACTCGTCGATAAAATGTGTTGAACTTTTTGCTGTACCTTGCTTGTAGTATTGCCATGTCTAGTCTTTTGGAGCTTTTCACAAAAAATGGCGGTTTGTTTGTCGCTGCCGGAGCAGGTGATATGTTTGATTTACCTGATCCGGGAACGTCTAACAGTCCGCCCATAGTGTGAATGTGACCCATGGTAGGGGCAGAATGAAGGGGAGTGACAGGTGCCGGTACAGTGACCTTGCGCAAAACAGTTAAAACACTAATCCTGGTTTGGTGCCCAGTTCATGACAAGAGGTTGGTTGTGCCTGGGTGAATTGTATCTGTTGTGTTTATTTGGATGTGATTCCGTGTTATGATTATTATACCAAGAAGTATGTCAGGTTTCCCCTCCCTGAGAAGTGTGGGTTTGTTGTTTCCCATGACTAATGTGGTATGTTTTCTTAATTTGTTGTTTGGGAAATTTTATTGGGAAAGGTGTTTTGTGTGGTTGTGTTTGTTTTAACACTATGACACTATGCATGTTTGCGACACACTAGGAACTTTTTCCCTTACCGACTTGGTGAATTCGCCGGGTAAATGTGTGAGCAAAACAGTGAAGCAAAATCTCCAAACTTTATTCTGTACTGATAAGGGAAGGAAATCTGCCAGTATAGAGTTTACCATATGTGTCATAGCGGTTATGAGCGGATTTGAATGGGGATTCGTTGCTATTTGCAATACTTGATACCCATTTCAAAACTTTTATTCTAACTTAATAGATTAATAAATGATCTAATGTCTTCCTCAGATGTTGACACAGGCCTCATTTGAATGAGCCTTGCAAATTGAAAGTTATTATTTGCATAATTTAAAAGAGGATTTGAAAATGTTAAAAGGATTCCAGGTACATAGCTCAAGAGCCATGGTTTTGAATTTATTGAGTGCATTTTTGACAACTGTGGAAGTTAATTCAAGATGCATTTCTGCCGCTTCAACTCATTTGGGTGTAAACAGAGGATTGTCTCTAGACATACCTCCTTAGACAATAAGAGACTCGACATCTCAGAAGTTTTCTGCCGGGATGGAGGCTCCTTCAAATTACTACACAATATTGAATGTTTGGTATGTTTGGAAAGTCAGAGTGGGGGTGGTACGATGATTTAAGGAAGGAGAGTCACTGAGAGGGTCTAGGGAGGAGAAAGAGCATATAGGCAGAGGAGTAGCGGTTGAAACTTCAATGTGGGTTGATTGAGAGGTTGATTGTGAGTGCACCTTATTGCTTCTTAATAGTTGGTGTATCAGCTATATTTCAGAAAATTCTACCACTTCTCAACTTACGCATGAATAGGTATAAAACGAGATCACACGATTCGTTTGTGAGATCACACAGTAATTAATCTAAAATCAGGAAGATAAAAATTTGGTAACACTAAGTAGCACTAGGGTGGGTATAAATGGGACAGGAAAGAAACAGAACCATTTTTGAAGTGGAGTGGGCTTGCTTCTTCCGGATGTTGTTACTCTGAAGACACTAAAAACACGGACACATGGTGAGTGGGGCACATATCTTATGAAGGTCTTACGGTTAATCCCACTAC
>NC_061840.1:23147887-23150387 GCF_019202785.1 Penaeus chinensis
GATCAGCGAACATCGAGCTGACATCCGTCACCATAGAACTTCCAACGCCATGGCGGTACATATAGATAAAGCTGGACATCTACCCAATTGGAAGGAAGCAAAAATAGTCCATGGAGGACTGTACATACAGAAAAGGAAAGTCATGGAAGCACATATAGAAATAAAACTAAAAAAATATATATGTATATGTAACTATATCTATATATCTATCTATTTATACATACATATATATGCATATATATATATATATATATATATATATATATATAAATGCATATATATATATATATATATATATAAATGCATATATATATATATATATATATATATATATATATATATATATATACCTTTGTATACATATATTCATATATATAAATACATGTTTTTATATATCTATACATATATGTATACATATATATATATATATATATATATATATATATATATATATACATATATATATATATATACATATATACATATACATTCACACACACACACACACACACACACATATATGTATGCATACATATATATATATATATATATATATATATATATATATATATATACATATACATATATAGGTATATATATATATATATATATATATATATATATATATATATATATATATATATATATATATGTATATACATACACAGACTCACATATATATGGATATATACATATATATATATATATATATATATATATATATATATATATCCGTGCAAGTCCACACATACATTGCACGCTTGTGAGTGTGTGTGAGTTTTCGTGCACACACACACACATCACCCGCGCGTGCGCAATCACACATACGGATTAGCATATATCAAGTAAATCGAACCTAGATAAGGGTGTGGGCAAGTATATCGTCGATACGATTGTGGGTTAAGAACCACCACTAGGATTGGTTACCTAATCAACAATTCCCCTGGGAAAGATCACGGATCAGCCACCCCATCTAAATGATGTCATGTCGGAAAATTGATGAACAAACAGCCGTAAAAGGGGCATCACAAGGTTGTCTTGTAGGATCCGCTGCAGGGATGCTGAATCGTCGCCCTGCGAATACAAACAAAAGTACAAAAGTAAAAATCATATCGGTTAAAAAGTTTAGATAATAACTATCCATAAACGGAACGTAGGACATTCGAAGTTCATACCAAACGGGAAAACTGGAAAATATTCTCCACGAGATGGACAGAAAGAATATAAAATACTAATGTTTGTGCAAAGTCAGATGGCCCAATGCTGGCGACTTTATGAAGTGCCTGAAATGGATCCATAGGAGGTCAAGAAGATAAAAATGGAGCAACTCTATTCCTAGATAAAAACTTTTCAAAATCCAGTCTATCGTTTTGCTCACAATATCACACATGTAGTCTAATGTCACATATTCTCAAAACTCTACTGAAAACCATCCTATAGTGGATCAAGTAGTAGATGGATGGCATATAATACTTGAACTGGTCCGTATCTGAATATTTGTGTAGGTGTCAGTTCCCACTGGTATGGCTGTGTGTGTGGGCCAAGTGGAGATCAATCGGAACATCATATCATCTTATGCCCCATATGGCTGCGAGCCCTGGACATTGACGGCTGAATCGGCGCAGTAAAGAGGCCACAGAAATGTGGTTCTATCAGGATGCTGCGCACTCCTTACACCAACCGAGTGTCCAACGAGGAGATCCTCAGAAGAATCAGAAAGAGAAGCGAGCTTTTAGAATTGATTCGAGGACAACTCAAATAGAGGCACATTAGAAGACCTTATTATATGCGGTAAAATCGAAGGCAACCAGGTAAACAGAAAAACGTTCCTCGACAATTTCAGTATAAAAACACTTCGATGCCTCTGGGACAAGGTTGACAAAGGAGTTCGCCAAACACCGCATAGGTGATGGCACAGAAAGTATATATATATATATATATATATATATATATATATATATATATATATATGTGTGTGTGTGTGTGTGTGTGTGTGTGTGTGTGTGTGTGTGTGTGTGTGTGTGTGTGTGTGTTTGTATTTGTATACGTAGCTATACTTTACCTGCATATAACAGTCAAGAAATAAATTATTTCGAAAGAATAATATGTCATTACGTATTGTTCTTCTCTTGTAAAGCAAATACATGATATATTACGGTTCGCGGATTTCATGGAATTCACAAATCTCTTCAAAGGATTTTTGCATTATAATCAACTCCGTATCTATAATGTTTAAAACTGACAGAATTGTCTTCGTGGAAGATAATTTTGAATAACATTCTAATCAGTAGACTGTGTGTATGTGTGTATGTGTGTCTGTGTGCGTGTGTGTGTGTGTGTGTGTGTGTGTGTGTGTGTGTGTGTGTGTGTGTGTGTGTGTGTGTGTGTGTGTGTGTGTGTGTGTTCACAAAGTCTAAAGATTGTTGTAGAATATTTGTCAATACACACCAAAAATTTCATTATCAAAACAAACAATGGTCTCAGGAAGCCCTTTGTTGAT
>NC_061840.1:23160387-23162887 GCF_019202785.1 Penaeus chinensis
ACGAACTAATGTAAACATGGTTATAAAAATAACCAAAGAACGTATTTTATACCAAGTCTCGTTACTTGGATGGCGTTGAAGTCTTCGAGAAAAAAATAAATATCTATTTATTTTCTAAGTCCAATACCGTAGAGAGTTACAGCCCGAAATGAAAAATTTTCACGCAAATTGTACATTACCAGGTTTCCTAGGCATCCTTTCCTTTATAATTATTTTTTGAATATTCCTATCTCTTTGGCGACGCTTCCAAAGTGTCAATATAACCCCTGAAGAGAGTAATGGTTGTTACATATTTTGGCTGTTTGTTTTTCTCCTCCTCTCTCTCTTTTCACGGTGGTTCGGGTCCTTTGGGTTGTTTGGACTACCAAACTATCGGGTTGGTCTTCCGAAGCTTTGCGTATCATCTTCTTTTCGCGCCATGCTTATGGGGAAGACAGTTCGGTCCTGACTTCTATGCTAGACAGTGGATCCGCTCTCGGTATTGTGTTCGCTTTGGAATTACCTCGCTTGGGATTTACCTCGCTTGGCGCCAGGGTTGACGAATCCGTGTTTTTGCAAGCTAAGTATTTTAATGGTTGTGTGTAGGAGACACCTGGTCTCTGTTGGACTTCACAAAGGGTCAGAGCATAAAAAGGACCACTCAAATAGAAGGGACACTGCTTGAGGATCCGTACCTCCAGTGTGCCATTTCCAATTTTAAGCTGAATTATTACTTAGTTTTTTTGTTGTTGTTGTTTTTATGATTGGTTGTTTCTTTGTTTGTTTTTTTCCCCAGCTTGAGGATCCGTACCTCCTGGGAGAAAGATCTTCCACATTCTCGCCCGCTTTTTTAGGGCCGGTTTAGCTTGTCTTTGCCGTTTGTTTGTTTTTTAATTTACTTTGCCTTGGTCGATTCCTGCCTGACCTTGTGGGTGTTCAGGCAGTCTTCGTGATCTATGCCCTTTTGGTGTCTTATTTTTTTATTTGGCTTCCGACGCTAAATTGTTTCTTACACCACGTTTTCCTTTCGTTACAAAGGTGTTTTTATTCAGAGTTCCTTGGCACCATTCTTTTTATGTCAATCTCCATTCTGGGTTGGAGATAAACCTGTTTAAATTAGGGTTTAGTGTATTTCTTTTCGTGCTAATACTCTGCTTAAAAATACTTATGGAGTTGGGACGCCAACTTAGGGTAAATGTTCGTCAGTTATTTTTTTTTTTACATCTGGTGTTGATTTCCACGTGCATCACCCCAGCTGTGATTAAATTGGTGATGTACGCAACTATCAAAATTTCTCATGACTGAATTATTTGTAGATCTCCCTAATGAGTGCAATTTGTTCGATAAATATTATACCGTCATAGAACTTTCACTCAGTCCCAGTCACGAAAACAAATGGCATCGGTGTTAAGTTCTGGTTTTGACTAAAGCTGAATGTTTAACGCTCTTGGGCTTGGGTCTCCTAAACAGCACATTGCTGGTTACTCTATCACGCAACCCTGAAAGGCTGTAAAAAGGCTAGACAAATCAGAGTATATTAAGCTGATATCCTAGAATAGATCATAACTTTACTACACCTGGGTTCCCACTGCTAGCAGGTGGATGCTCAACCCGAAGGGAAGAGGAAGAATTCTATGATCTTGCATTATTCTTCCATACACGTCCACGCAGACGCTCCATTTTCACATTAACACACTTACACATCCAACATTCAGCACACATATTCTGTATTTTCCTTCCACCCTCTTCTCATACAACATTCACACCCCCATACACAACACACACGGTTCCCGAACCTACTAATCGGGTGGTGGCAGCGTGACGTAGGCCTGGAACCTTACATCTGTTCACTGCAGACGAATCTTTTCCTGAATAATTTTATTCTTATTCTCGGTCGAGCCTGAACTCAACCAGACACATAAAAATCTACTTGGTCTACGCCCCGCTACAAAAACAACAACAACAATAATAATAATAATAATAATAATAATAATAATAATAATAATAATAATAATAATAATAATAATAATAATAATAATGATAATAATAATAAGAGTAATAATGATGATAATAATGATGATGATGATGATAATACTACTAATAATAATAATGATAATAATAATAACAATAATAATAATAACAATAATAATGATGGTAATTATATCAATAATCATAATAATTACAGTCATAAGTATAATATCGATGATAATAATAACAATAACAATTATAACGATAATCATAATAATGATGACAGTAATAATAATAAAATAATGATAATGATAATAAGAACACTAATTGTCATGATATGATAAAAATAACTTCAACAACTATAATAACAGTAATATCAATATTGATAATATAATATAATGATAATCACAGTAATGAAAACAACATTTCGTTCTACAGTAAAAGTAATAATGATATTGATAATATTGATAATGGTAATAATAATGATAACGATAAAAGTAAGAATGACACTACTTTTAGTAGTAATGAAAATAATATGTTTTTATGATATGAA
>NC_061840.1:23175387-23177887 GCF_019202785.1 Penaeus chinensis
GTGTGTGTGTGTTTTCATTGGCCTCTCCGCTCCTCCCTTTCATTGCAGGCAAGTCACAGAAGGAATATCAGAGAAGACGGCCAAGTGCGACAATATTTATTCTGCTTCTTCATGCATAAATCTGATTATATGTGTAAAAGCAGCTCATGAATTTAATATTTTTTTCAGGCTTCCTTTTCGTATGACTATGTTTATTTCAGTAATAGTAATGCTGAAAAAATATACTGAATATAATACCAATAATACAGATAATAATAGCATTGATGAAAATAATGACAATTGTAATAATAACATTATTATTATTATTAATGATGATAATAATAAAAATAATAATAAATATCATAATGGTAATAAAAATATTAATTATGAAAACAATAATAAAGGTAATAATATTAACATTTCTGCTTCTATTCCTACTAGTACTACACATAGTGATAATTTAAAAAATGACGATAATAATAATGATAATAATAATAATAATAATAATAATAACAATGATAATAGTGACAAACAATAATGATGAACAAAAGCGGAAAGCTGTTCCTTCGGCCGGTCCTCAGCCGCAGCGCCTCACGACCTCCTCCGTCAGCAGCGCCGCCACCGCCAGCGCCGACCCCAAGCCAAGAACAATGAAGGCCCCCTGCAGGTTGTCCAGTGAGAGGGCCTTCAGCGGTTCCTTCTGCAGGATCCCGCTGCCTCCGCGACCCCCGCTGCTGCTGCCTCCTGCCCCGCCTCCTGTTCCCCCGCCCCTCCCCCGGTCCTGCGAGCGGCGGAATTCCTCGACGATGCCCTGCCGCCACTGTTCCACGAGGCCTGCCTGCGACATCCAGTTCAGGTACCTGTGGATGGGGGGTGAGGGTGGGGGTAAAGGTGGGGTAATAGGTATGAATTGGGAACGTATGAATATATAAGTATGCTCACATGCGCGCTTATATACATAATTTGCATACTTAGCTTGATGTATATACACGTCTGCACTGTACAGATATGCAAACTTTTATATGCATATGGTTCTATACGTGCGTAGATGTTCCTATCTAAATATATAATCACTACACAAAGTCAGCTTATTTTGAAGCCGGTATTCGCTAGCCAGGCCGCTACCTGTCAAACACATGCTTATACGGGCAGCCCTTCTGGAACACCCAACCCTGGTAGTTCGGATACAGCTTCTCCTCCACGGCGTACGAGGTCCTGCTCCTGCCGCGGGTGATGAACAGGAACTGGGAGTACTGCGTGGCCTCCAGAACACCCGCACCGGCGTCGAAGGCGGAGATGGTCTGGTCGTAGTCGGGAAGAAGCGTGAGCTTGTCGCCGAGCATTTTCAAGACGGGCTCCTTCGACGACCACAGGTTCCCGGGGACGAAGTTGCCGTAGTCGAGCATGTGGATCCTGAGGGCGGAGAGGGTGTGCGAAAGGACACGCAAAGGAAGTAGGAAAAACGGTGGGGATGAGAATATTTTGTAGAATACAGGAAGCAAATAGAATAAAATGCGATGTTGAAAGTGCACACTGAAAACACACAAATGAAGTGGGATAAACAAACTAAGAACTGACGATAACGGTACACAAAGGGAAAGGGTACTGAGAACTGAAGGCGAAGTTGAACAAGGAAGATGAGACAAAATATGATGCTGAAAATAGAAGATAACAATAATCTAAAAACAAAGATTTAAAAGGCGGCACTAATAAATGTCAGTGGATGTAAACAGCGCGCAATCGATAAGAAGAGAAATTGAGAATAATGACATAGGTACACACAAAGGGCGGGAGGGGGGGGGGGGAAATACCGAGGACATACGATCGAATTACACAAATAAAATGAGGCAAAATAGGGTACTAGGAATCAAATGATAAAATACTCATGTCAGATAAAATTCTGAGGAAGAAGATACTATTGAGTAATGTTACACAACAAAGAGTAATAAAACCAATAAGGAAGGATGAAATACAACCTAAAGAATGAAATGTCTTTAATACTATTACTTAATTTCACGCAGTCAGAAGCCACGCCTCTTTAACATATCCGAGAAGCAGACTGGTTCGAATACAGTAAGACACGAACAGATGAACCAATGACCTTATTCACAGAAGAGAGGCGCGGCTTCTAGGAGTAGCGTGAGCTTGGTTTTGTGCCTTGAAATGGGGTACTGCAATTGCATAGAAAGGAATGAGATGAATAATATTAACAATAATGATGCTGTTTATATATATAATAATAACAATAATAATAACAATAATAACAACAATAATGATAACTATAATAGTAATAACAGCAATAATAATAATGATAATAATAATAATAATAATAATAATAATAATAATAATAATAATAATAACAACAACAACAGCAATAATAATATTAACAATAATTATACTAATAACGGCAATAATACTAATACTAATAATATTGATAATAATAATAATAATATATATAATAATAATGATAATAATAGCAACAATAATAAGAATAATAGCAATAATAAAAACAATAATAACA
>NC_061840.1:23212887-23215387 GCF_019202785.1 Penaeus chinensis
TAAACCGGAGGTCACTTTACTCTATCGGAAGCAACATGAGGCAAGGTACAAAGCCCGCTTATTCCTCCGGACTGTTGATTGATCGGTTGTTGGCGATCCCTTGTAGTGCAGTCACAGGGCTCGGCCTTGTTGATTCAGGGCGATTGGAAGACGGAGGGCCCGTAATCTACCAGGGTTAGGGCGGCCAGTCTCCCCGGCTCTGCCTGTATGCATGTCTGTTTGCTTCTCGGATATCTGTGTTTTTATTTTTCTGTGAATGGTAAAACACTCTGCCGTGTTGCTAATATTGTTTAAAAATAGCAATGCACAAACTAGATCTAGATTGTGAATTGTGTTTTTCTGTCTTTCTATGTCTGTTCGTATGTCTGTCTGCCATCGTCTCTCTTCTTCCGTTTGTCTGCCTGTCTGTCTGCTTGCCTGCCTTCCTTCTTTCCTGTCTGCTTGCCTGCCTGCTTGCCAGCCGGCCTGCCTGCCTGCCTGCCAGCCTGCCTGCCTGCCTGCCTGCCTGCCTGCCTGCCAGCCTGCCTGCTTGCTAGCCTGTCTGTCTGCCAGCTTGCCTGTCTACCCGCCTGCTGCCTGCCTGACACTTTATGCGTGTAGTTTGCACTGCCTGAGCCGGCCGTCTTGGCATCCCATACAGCGCAGCCATTCAAGACTCGTACCAGAATGTGCAATATATTATGTCGTTATTACGAGAAGACCGTCTTTCACCGTACTCCAATAGGGTAATTTGAGTTCGATTCGCTTTCTGTTTACGAGGGTATTAATATCTTTTGCAAGCTGCAACGCGGAAAGCGTCTCTAATACGGGAACGGGTTTTAGCCTGATAATGGTGTAGTTAATTAACGTTAGCCTCCTAAACACGAGCCATATTTACCCTTGTTAATTCCTTAAGGGAACTCATTATCGGGTTTAACAAAGTTATTTACTCTAATGTAATACAGAATGAAGGCAGGTCAAATTCGATGTTTCAGGGGAAGTCATCATATATTAACTCTTTTTATGCTGAACATAATTATATCAATAGCTTAACAAGACGACAGTACTACACATAGGCTTTATGTTTAGTACAGGTAATCACCATCTCTATTTAACACTAAATCCGTCTTATAGTACTATATGCTTCACGTAGGATCTCAAATCTCAACGATACCAATTTAGGTTGCAGATTTCTCAAAGACTAAAGTTCCTGTTTGCTGACTAGTTTGCCATGAAATGCATCTGGGTTCAATGTATTCGAGGAAACGTTGCTTTGAAACAGACGACTCATTATCCAGTGCAGAAACTCAAGCATTGTTTTTGGGATAATAGTGATGTATAATACTTTACCTAACAAGCGCTTTCTTCTTTGGCTTAAGTCAGATTAGCCACTGTCAGTCTGAGAGACAAAAAAATAAATAAAATAATAATAATGGTTGAATGACAATCATTTATAATTTACATACACGCACAAGCACACACACACACAAGTGAGTTAGAGAGATAGATAGATAGATAGATAGATGAAGAGAGAGAGAGAGAGAGAGAGAGAGAGAGAGAGAGAGAGAGAGAGAGAGAGAGAGAGAGAGAGAGAGAGAGAGAGAGAGAGAGAGAGAGAGAAAGAGAGAGAGAGAGAGAAAGAGAGAGGTGAAAGGAAGGGTGGGAGGGTGGAAGATGGAGAGGTATAGGGAGAGGGGGAGAAAGAAAGAGAATATGAAGGAGAAAGAGAGAGAGAGAGAGAATGAGTGAGTGAGTGAGTGAGGGAGAGAGAGAGAGAGAGAGAGAGAGAGAGAGAGAGAGAGAGAGAGAGAGAGAGAGAGAGAAGAGAGAGAGAGAGAGAGAGAGAGAGAGAGAGAGAGAGCGAGAGAGAGAGAGAGAGAGAGAGAGAGAGAGAGAGAGAGAGAGAGAGAGAGAGAGAGATAAACAAAACACACAAACACATCTACCACATACCATATTTGTCAAGCCTAATGTTCCGTCGCTTTACTGCAACTTATGCAGCGACGGCCACATGTTCCGCAAATCACTGCAAATGCTTTAAGCCAAGAATAATCTGAACGCTTCATTCATGCGTGCGGGAATTAAAGAGAATTATCATGTTGATATATAAACCAAGAGAGAGAGAGATTCACGTGTTTGGTGGGAATACTTGAAAACTTGTCGTTGGATACAGAATCTTTGAGAGTGAATAGGGGACGGTATATAAGTCATATAGAGTTATGGAATGAGAGAGAGAAGATAAAAATGTACAAAAAGTGTGTATATATATATATATATATATATATATATATATATATATATATATATATATATATAGAGAGAGAGAGAGAGAGAGAGAGAGAGAGAGAGAGAGAGAGAGAGAGAGAGAGAGAGAGATAGAGAAAGAGAGAGAGAGAGAGAAAGAGAGAGAGAGAGAGAGAGTTATCAAGCGAGAGAGGGGCATAACTGCGTAATCTTATCTGGAATCTTGTAGCCACTCATTAAACAACAAAGATCTAACACTTCTCTTCCTGCGACGTAC
>NC_061840.1:23297887-23300387 GCF_019202785.1 Penaeus chinensis
GAGAGATAAGATGATAATAATAATATATAAATAAACTACCAATACCACAACAAAAAATCGAGGCATCAGTAATCCTTCTTGTGACAGTCGATTAAAAATTGCAAGCAATTTCAAACGAAGAAATTGAACATGCACTGCAATATCACTAAAGGATTCTACGTAACTTAGAGCCTGATTTTTCTTCCGGGAGAGTAAATGAAATAAGTTTACGTTTGTAGGCTTTTTGAAATTAAATAGTCTGCTTACGGGAATATTTAATTGAAAGTATACACATTGTTACTTGCTGTGATTTTTTATTTTTTCTGTAACATCCTTTGCTAGTATATTAATCATCCTGTGTTAAACAATGTTAGGACTATGAAGTTATGTTTTGTTACTCACTAGCGTCATACCATCTTATCATTATGTCGCATTACTTTCGATACTCCCATTGTCATTAACATCCATATCCATATCCATACATCCCATACTCATCCAGGTGAACAGGAAAAAGGAACCTTAAGAAAGAAGAAAAGACACAAGAATAAAAAAAATATATATAGAAGGGTCTTTCTTGGCATTAACTCAGGGTCCCCAAGGAAAGACAGAGAAAGAGCTTGTCACGTGATTTCTTGCCTGCTACACCGCTGAAGGAACATTTAATTTAGAGATTTCAGCTTCCTGAAATTAGAATTGCCAGCTTGGTTGGAACGTGTGCTTGGTCTTTTTAGCAAATTAAAATCACTGCGTGCATATGTGTGTGGGTGCTTGTTTAGGTTTGTATTTGTGTGAGTGTCTGTCTTTCTTTTTGTTTATGTATGTGTATGTGTTTATGTTTACTCATATGTGTGTATGTGTATGAAATTCAAATAAGTATACACAGGGGCAGAAGCCACACACAGACGAGTAAACACACACGACGCACGGGGTAAAGCTTCTTGCAGCCCTCTTCCCTCCTACCACAGAGCCCATATCTCCACCCACACTCACATTCTTCAACTTTTTCACTCCTTCTCTTTCCTCCCCCTCCCCCCATTTCACTTCCCGCAGAGAAGACCTGATTTTTTTTTCGCTTTTTCTGGCCCATGTCCCCAGCCACTATCCCACATCCACCCACTCACTGACATATACATATATTTCTTAGAACTCACACCTACACTTTAGGCCCATTTCATCAGCCTAGCGTGATGAAATGGAACCCAAGAGCTTCTCTCTCTATATAATCCGAGCGCGGAAGAATACCTAAATGTTGCCAATATTATCAAGAATTCCTGATAACCGTGAAGAATCTGTGCATACATTTTGACAACCTCATGCATTTTGATAACCATTTAAACGAAATTTCGAAGAAAATATATAGCACTTCCATGTTTATTAACCGGATAAAAGATCAACTCAATCTTAGAGCAAGAATAACAGTCATTAATTTACTTCTCAAGAGCAAAATAAATTACGGCTCGAAAACTTGGGGCACTACCAACGATATCCAACTGTAACAAGTGCAATAAGATATGCCGAGAAGTACGACCATCTCACACTTTTTCTTAAAAAAAAAAAAAAAAAAAAGAGAGAGAGAAAAAAGGAGAGACACGCTGAAAATCAAGTAGAAATGCCCATTCGAACTAGCACTCGCCGTCTTCCTCTTAGTCGGCAAACAGTTCCTTTCATGGGTATCTAAGCTCTCCCGCGATTAACGAGATAAGGATTACCTCTTCATCGCTAGAGCAAACACCTGTATAAGGTCCAGATCACTCTGTATCGCTGCACTAAACTATGGGATGATATAGCAACTCACATTTGTTAGTAAAAAAAAGCATTTGTATCGTTTTTATTTTATTTTTTTATTTTTTTTTATGTGCAGATGTCTAAGCTAATGTGTGTGTGTGCGTGCGTTACTGTATATATACTTATTGTTAAGCATAACCATTATATCCGGATATAAAGTTCTGATTTTGATTCTGAATCTCTCTCTCTCTCTCTCTCTCTCTCTCTCTCTCTCTCTCTCTCTCTCTCTCTTGCTATCTCTCTCTGTTGCTGCTCTTGGTCTCTGTCTTTCTGTCTGTCTGTCTGTCTGTCTGTCTGTCTTTCTGTCTGTCTGTCTGTCTGCCTCAGTCTTTCAAGCACATAACTGTCCACCTATACTTCCCGGTCACCTTAAAGGCGCAGGAATAACAACACAGAACTTACACTTAACGTCGTATTTTCTTTTATATTTCTTTGGAGATTACTCGATAGGAAAGTCTGTTCTTTTCTTACTCTTGTTTCTTTGTCTTTTTATTCGCCTTTTTTTATTCACTGGCTTCCAGTCTTTCGCGTTTCATTTCTTGACTTGCTGCTTAGAATTGTAGGTATATTCATCTCTTTACGTTAGCTTTTAATCCATTAACCCTTCCCTTATTTTCTTCGTTGCGTTTATTCTTTGGCTTTCACCTTTTCTTGTTTATTTTCCTCTTATTTTTTCAATGGCTACTACTGTCTCATTCTGTCTCATTTTTTTTGGGGGGGAGGGGTCTTTCACTTT
>NC_061840.1:23320387-23322887 GCF_019202785.1 Penaeus chinensis
GTTAATGAAGCCAACAAAAACAATAACAATAATAAAAAGTGATAATAATAATAATAATAGTAATCTTCAAAATAATACAATAATAAGAAACGATTCTAAAAGAAACGATTCTAATAACAACAAATCCCTTTCAAATTGCTCCAAAAAGAAAAAAAAAAAAAAAAAAAAAAGAATCATAAAATCCGGAAAGCAGAGGCCTACATCTCCCTATTCAACACGCGCCACTGATCTCCTTCGCATTGAAATCCGTCGTAGGGAAAAAAGAACGATTTATGAGAGAAGGAGATGCTTCGTTCAGACAATATGCAAATGAGATTCATAAAAAGGAAAAAAAAAGATGTGCATCTGTTTTTTCTTACTTTTTTTTATCATTTTCAATTGTCCAAAAATGGGTTAAATATGGCATCTTTTACGGACAATTTGTTGGATATAGATATTTGATAACATTACATGAGGTTCAAATTTGTTATTGTTGATGAGGTATAAGTCATACATTTCCTGAGGGAGAAAGGCGGAAAAATGGAAGAAGGAAAAGGAGGGAAGGAGAGGAAGAAAATACAAAACTGACAAAAAAGAAAAAAAAAATGGAGAGGGAAGGTATATGGATAGAGAGTGAAAAAAATATATATAAAAAGAGAAAGAGAAGAGAAATCGAAAACAGAAAAAAGAGCACATGGAAATGAAAGAGAAAGCCAGCAAATCCGAATCACGCGCACAACAACTTCCCCGTCTAAAAGAAAGAGAGAGAGAGAGAGAGAGAAAGAAGACATAATAAGAGAGAGAGAGTGAGAGAGAGAGAGAGAGTGAGAGAGAGAGAGAGAGAGAGAGAGAGAGAGAGAGAGAGAGAGAGAGAGAGAGAGAGAGAGAGAGAGAAGACATAATTAGATAGAGATAGAGAGAAAGAGAGACATACAGAATAAGAGAGGGAGAGAGGGAGAGAGAGGGAGAGAGAGAGAGATAGAGAGAGAGATAGATAGAGAGAGAGAGAGAGAGAATGAAAGAGACAGATACAGAGAAAAATAAGAAGAACAAGAAGAATGAAAGAGAGACAGATACAAAGAAAAAGAAAAAGAAAAGCAAGCCTAATCGGAAACCGAGCGGCCACAAAGCAGGCGCCTCAGCCCCCGAACGAGGGACCCAAGAGCGAGGAGAGAGAGGATCGTCGAGTCCGCTGTGACGTGAGGAACCGCGCATCCAGACCCTTCTGAAGGCTATCAGCGCTCGTTAAAAATGCTTATCACTGCCATAACAGAGAGGGCGAACTCGGCCCTCTTGGCGGGTGGGGGAGGGAGGGAAGGGAGGGGGAGAAAGAGAGGGAGAGAAGGGAGAGATGGTGGAAGAGGTGGAGGAGAAGGAGAGAGAGAGAGAGAGAGAGATGGAAACAAGTAGAAGAAATATGAGGAGAAAGAGTATTAAGGGTCGGAGACGGAGGAGGAGGAGGAGGATAGAGAGAGTAAGAGAGAGACGAAGAAGAGGAGAGAGAAAGAAAGAGAGAGACGAAGAGGAGAGAGAAAGAAAGAGAGAGACGAAGAGGAGGAGAGAGAGGGGGAAGAAGAAGTAGGAGGAGGAGGAAGAGGAAAAGGAAGGAGTAGACAGCAAAACGAAGAAAAGAGAGATAGGTAGAGAGAGGGATAGACAGACAGACAGACAGATAGATAGATAGATAGATAGATAGATAGACAGATAGAGAGAGGGAAGAAAGAGAAAATGTGAGGAAGAAGAGGAGGAGAGAGAGAAGGGAAGAGAGAGGAGGAGAAAAAGGAAAGAGAGATATAGAGAGGACGAGGGTTAAATGGGAGGAGAAAGAAAGAGGAGAGAGATAGAGAGGGAGAGCGTTAAATGGGAGGAGAAAGAGAGAGGAGATAGGCAAAGTGAAGAAATGAAGAAGAAGAGGAGAAAAGGAGAGTGAGAGGAGTGAGTGAAGAGATGGAGAGAGTTAAATGGGAGAATGATGTTGGAGTGGGATAGGTGGTGGAGGAAAGGGATGACGAAGAGAAAAGATTGAAAAAGACGGGGAGAAACGGATATGGGAAAGAAGATGGACCATGAGGAGAAGGAACTAAAACAAGGCGAAGCCGAAGAGAGGGAAACGAAAGAAGAAGGAGACGACGAGGAACAAGAAGACCGAAGCAACGAAGAGGAGGAGGAGAGTGGAGACAAATCCCCCAGTGGCAGAACGCACGGGTAAAAAATTCATTTTTCGAATGGCTGTTCCTTTGCCGCGGCGTCTGTTAAAGGGGAAGGGAAGTGCGCCGTTTAAATCGTTTTATGCAGAGGTTCTTAAATAGCGTTGAAGGGGAGGGGGATGCGAGGCTGTAAGAGGGAAAAAGTGGGAATTTCTCTGACTCGAGATTTTCTTTACAAGTGTAGCTTTGTATACGGGTGCTTTTCGTACACAAGTCTTTGTTTTAATGAAAAG
Source organism: Penaeus chinensis (assembly GCF_019202785.1). NCBI lineage: Eukaryota > Metazoa > Arthropoda > Malacostraca > Decapoda > Penaeidae > Penaeus > Penaeus chinensis. The sequence goes on from NC_061840.1 coordinate 23,322,807, forward strand.
TACAAGCTGACGCATTTTTTCACTCCTTAGTTTCAATTCAGGAAGGATTACGAAGTGGCGGGAGGTTAAGACTAACTGCAA
>NC_061840.1:23330387-23335387 GCF_019202785.1 Penaeus chinensis
GGGTAATTGGGGAGAGAAAGGGAGAGACAGAGAGTACGGAGAGAGAGGAGGAAGACATGAGGGGTGTGGGTATGAAACGGGCAAGATGTAGTGGGAGCTAAAGGGGAGAGAGGGATGGAAAGAGAACTTGGGAGTGTGGGGGATGGAGAGAGAGGGGAGAGGAAGGGAAGCGAAGTGTGTGTGTGTGGGGGGGGGGGGGATATATGAAGGGAATGAAATCGGTTACGAGTGTTGGGGGGGAAAGTTGATATGGAAGGAGGAACTGAGCTAAGGGAAACGGTGAGGGACGGAGACGGAAGGAGGAGGGGAACAATCAAAACAACTACAACAAAATTTAATTAAAAAAAAATGAAAAGCAATAGATTCAAGACTAAGAACTGAAAAGGAAACAAATTTACTGAGATGAAATAAATTAAATGATAAAAAAATGGTAATATTGACAGCTAATGATAACGAGGAAGATAATGATAATGATACAATGGGTAGTACTAATGCTAATGCTGAAATTGACAAATATATTAATGATAAAGATATACATTCACATCAGTTAATTGATTCGATAATGAAGAGAAAACTAAGGGAAATAACTTTAAAAAGTTATGATATTGTTCATTACAACAAAAATAAAAATACTGAGAAGGATAAATGAGCATAATTTCAATTCATAACAATGCCCCAAATGACAGTAAAAGCGATACTGATAAAAAAACAACAATGGTATTAATAATAATGATCATACCATAAACAAACGATATTAAATAATAATCACAATATCAATATTAATGACATCAATCATGATAATAATAATAGTAAAGATAATGATAATGTTAACGATAGTACTAATGATAATATTAAAAATGATAATTATGATAGTGCTAATAATGATAATAATAATGATAATAGTAATGGTAATAATAGTAATAACAATAACAACAACAGCAACAACAACATTAATGATAATAGTAATAATAATAATTACAGTAATAGTAACAATAATGATAATTATAATAATACAAACAACAACAACAAAAACAGTACTGATAATGATATTGATAATTCTAATGATAATAATTATAACAATGATAGCAACGATGATAATAATGAATAGAAAAAAAAAGAGGAAAAGGAGGAAAAGGAATAAAAGAAGGAAAAGAAGGGAGTGGAAGAAGAAAAACAAATAGGGGTAGGAGGAGGAAGAGAAAGAAAAAGTGGAGGAGGAGAAAGATGAAGAGCGGAGAAAAGGAGAATCCAGAATGAAGAAAAGGGAGAACAGGAGGAAGGGAGATGAAATTAGGAAAATGTCGAGGAGGAAAGAAAGGGAGAAGGAGAAAAAGGACAATGAGAAAGATAAAGAAGAAGATGAGGAGGAACGAGATGGAGGCCAAAATAAGGGTGGGATTGGGATGGAGGTTAAAAAAGGAAGAGGAGGAGGAGGAGGCGGAGGAGCAAGAAGAGGAGGAGGAGGTGGAGAAGAAGAAGAAGGAAAGAAGAAGATGAAGAAGGAGAAGGAGGAAGAAGAAAAAAATGAGGAGCAGGAAGAAAAGGGGGGAGGAGCAGGAGGAAGTAAAGGGAAAGAAGAAGAAACGTGAGGAAGAAGAAAAAGGAGGAGGAGGAGAAGGAGAAGTCGAGACATAAGCCCCTCGGGATCTCGTTTATATACATTGCACCACCGACCGACTCGTAAGGAATGGGACAATCTCGCTTTGGGAAGAGAGGGGGCCGAGGGGGAGAAGGGGAGGGGAAGGGGAAGTGGTGGGTGAAGGGGGGAGGGATAGGAAGAGTGGAGTTAGGCAGGGGGAGGGGAGAGGGGAGGGGAAAGGGAAAGGGGAGACGGGGACAAGTTTGGGAGGTGGAGGGAGGATACATTTCCTCTGCTTTGGTTTGAAGGGAAAGGAGAGGGAAAGGGGAGGGAGAGGGGAAGGGGAAGGAGAGGGAAGAGAATAAGAAGCATGCCGGAAAGTTCTTCTCACTGAGGGAAGGAGTAGGAGGAGGAGAGGGGAGGAGAGGGAGGGGGATGGCATCCTACGCTATTGTGAGTCGAGGAGAGAAAGAAGTTGGTTAAAGGGAGGCGGGGGGAGGGGGAGTGAGGGAGTTTCACCTCATTGAGGGAAAGAGCTGGTTAGGGGCGAGGGCGAGGGCGAGGGCGACGGACGAAAAGAGAGCAAAAGTGTTTTCCGATTTTGGGTGGAGTATGAGGGGAATGGGAGGAGAGGAAGGAGGGAGGGAGGGAGGAGAGGAAAGAGGAAGGGGGAGAGGAAGGGGAGTCGACAGGAAGGGGAAAGAAGGAAGGGAGGGAGGGAGGGGAGTCGAGAGGGGGAAAAGGAGGGGGAGAGGGGGACGGGAAGGGGACTGTGGTAGGACCGACTCAGGGTCCTTTGTCCCCTGGAAGTTCATCTCCTCGCAACCGCCTTGGATTATTAAGGTCATTTCCTAAATCTCTCGCGACTTTAAGTTGCCCTGGCGCCGGCGAAGGGAGGCGTGAACCGTCATTAGGAGTAAAAGGGAGAATTTCGCAAACGCGTTTTTATTGATTTCTTGTTTAGCATTCATTAAGCCTTGCTCATTCAGCGGTTGCGGGCTTTGTTTCTCGTTGTTTGGGCTTGTTTCTCGTTTTTGCACTGTCGACTTTAACGTTGCCGTTGTTGTTTGCTTTTGCTGTTGTTATAACTACCAATATTAGCAGAGCAAATAGTAATTGAAAGTTAGCAAGAGCTGTATCATTAGTATTATCATTATTTTTACTATTAATATCGGTATCATTATGGCTTTTACTATCGTTATAAATATCATCATCATCACCAGCCATCAAAATTATTATCATCGTTTTCATTACTGTTATTGTTAATGTCATCATCCTTATTACAGTTATTGTTACCATTATCATAATGATTTTACGATGTTAGATGCTACCTTTTCCCTAGCTCAGAGTTGATAGCAGACTGATAATCAGGTAGACAAATCCAAAAATAGACAAAGAGACATATGCAGATAGCCAGACATATAGACAAATAGATAGACAAATAGACAGGCAGGTAGAGAAGTAGACACGTATGTAGTCAAATGGACGGGCAGAGACGGATAAAATAGAAGGCACAAACAGAAAAATAGACAGACTAAATATTAATATTGTACATATATTGTAGCAATATATAGATTTACATTATCTAATGCATTTATTTTTTAGTGAAGGAGGGACCACGGATAGAAAAGTGGATATTCGCAAACGCAGCACTTATATACCAACACAAACAGATGCACACATACACTTATACATGACAAAAAGATGAACTGACAGAAAGACAGGTATACAGACAAGTAAAGCGGATGAAATATAACATACAGACAATAAGCATATATAGATATAATAACACACGCACACAAGCAAACACAGCCTCTCCCTTTCTTTCTCATACACACACACACACACACACACACACACACACACACACACACACACACACACACACACACACACACACACACACACACACACAATCTGCTTAACATGCAAACTTCCTCACCTCCCGTAAATAAAGACGCGACAAGTCCCTGTCTCTGCGGTGATTTTCTGAAGACATCTTAAGACTGCCAACGTCGTCTTTGAAGCCGATATCGAGTTCCCACGCTCTCTCTCCTCCCCTCCTCTACCTCTCTGTCTGTCTCCTATTTTGTGGTTGTTGTTGTTGTTATTATTATTATTATTATTATTATTATTATTATTATTACTACTACTATTACTATTGTTGTTTTGTTGTTGCTGTTCTTGTTATTCTTATTCTTATTCATATTGTGATCATTATTATATTTTTTTTATTATTTTTACCATTGTTACCTTATCATTAGCATGATGTTTGTTATTGTTAACCATGTATATAAGCATTGTAGTATATGGAATATTTTCAGAAGTAAGAAAATTTCTTTCTGCGGTACGTATCTCAAGTGTCTTTGTTTGTGAGAGCGCTGTCCACTCTCGGCGAGCCGGCGAGAAGAAATAGATTATGTGGAACTTTCAGTGAGTTACGACTATTTGATGGTATGTATATTTAAGATTAGATTATCAGCTGTACCTCATAGGATCTGGAAATATAATCATGATATAACTCATAAAATACGACCAGTGAAACGTGTATCGTTGAGTGTTTATGCCCTCCTAGAATATTTGTGCTCATTCATTTTACAGGGACAGTGTACTGGTGGCGATATGACGTGTGATTGATTGTGAGGATGAAGGAGCTGTGAAGGGAGTGTCATTTATTAAGTAATATATGTTGTAAAAGTGTTGTTAGGAGCGTTATTAATCTTGTGATCAATATCTTCATAGTCATTTTAAGTAATATTTTTGGTTTATTTCCTGTATGTTATGTATTACTAAATACATTAACAGGTTATCAAGGAACTTATCGGTTGTGATATCATCTAAGATGCAAGTTTACTGTAGATTAGGATAATGTTCTCTTTTTGGCAGATTATATGGAACCCATATTTTGTGTCATATTTCTGTTCTTTAAAAAAGTTTAACTGTATTGAATATTAATCTTTTCCTGTAGTGAATGTTATGTTGCTTATTTTGTATGGTGGGAAATGTTTTCTCTGAATAAAATTGAAACATATACTGATGATTCGTATAGTCAGATTTCATGTTCACTTCCTATGATGGCATACTTATTTTTACTTGATATTAAAGTAAATATTATATATTTGGAAAGATTTCCATTAAGAGTTCCTTTGTTATTTTTACTAATACAGATCGAAATCTTCAATAAATGACCGATACGGGTGATGGGTCTGGGATCCCTACTCCTAGTACAATTATTATCGTTTACATTGTTATTATTATCATATTAATGCTTTTGTAGTTGATATTGAGATTATCATTATCATAAAATCATCATATCATCGTTAATCGAAAAGTAACGCTCAGATGACAATAACTACTGAATATCCCACAACCTCAGATATTCAGCACAGAGCTGAGGGTTCATGCTGCTCCATTCCGTACG
>NC_061840.1:23347887-23350387 GCF_019202785.1 Penaeus chinensis
ACCTATGGCACTGGGCTTGCATGCAGGTCATAGCTTGGGCAACTCGACCAGTCCTGTCGCGAGGAGTTATATGTGTGAGTGTGTGTGTGTGAAAAATCCACTGCAGGATATGGGCTTCTCTCAAATCACTATTGAGAGGTTTATTTAGTAGTGCTTACCTACCCTGATTGGATGTCCTTACGAATTAACCGCGGTTCGGACCCACGACGGCACAAGTACGCACACAAATTAGAAACGAGGTAAAAGATAATCCCTTTTCGGAAGAAAAAAAATGAATAGAATGGCATGGAAACAAGTAGTATCGGAAACAAAAACAAACAGACAAACAAACAAACGTAAAATATACATGAGAAACAAAATCATTATTATGGTTCATAAACAAACAAAAACATATAGTCAAATACAATCGAGGGTAATATAAGATACAAACAAATCTGCAAAGGAAATACCAACAAACCTAACTTCAACAAATTTCCGAAGGCAAACAATAAAAAAATATACACAAAAATAAGCGAAAAAACAACAACTACAACCCGTAAATAACGTAGCAAAAAACATCAGTAACACAACACTTAGGCCAAACGACTTTCTACACATACAACGGGGGACTTTTGACCGAGGGAAGTTATAACGATTGAGAAGACATAAAACCTAATGGCCCGAGAAGTGAAGATGGGGAATTCGATTCTCTGTTTCTTCAGTAAAGCAGAGTTATTACAATTGCACGTATTCGTTGAGAGAACGGTTTTATGATGCGTGTTTGTGCTTATTCGTGTGGTTTTCTGTTTGCGTGAGCGTAGATTTCGTTGTGTGTGTAGGTTGCGTTGTGCGTGTTTTGTGTGAGTACTTGTGTTATTGCGTGTAATTCTTTTAATGCGTGCGTATGTGTTTGAGAACTATACTTAGTGTGTGTTTGTGTGTGTGTGTGTGTGTGTGTGTATATAAAATGTAGTCATGTATGATGATGTAGTTTCTACGCAGTAACTTGATGACGATCGGATGTTACTTGCGTCGCCTCATAGTTATCCTTAAGGCGATGTTCCAATGTGCGAGGTCATGGCTCCCTTCATGGCTCTAATGCTTAACATCGTTTGTTTGTTTTCATAGCTGTGCAAGGGATCACACACACACACACACACACACATACACACACACACACATAGATATATACATACACATGTATATATACACATGTATGTATGTATATTTATATACATCTTTCCCTTCTTTATATTTTGCCTTTCTCCCTTCTTTCCCGCCAACCTTCAATCCGCTTCTTCCTCTTTCCCTCCGTCCATCAATTCCAAGAATCCCTCCATCCCTCCTACCCCAAAATATATTAATCCTATATACGTATCTCTAAATCAACATGTGTATATATATATATATATATATATATATATATATATATATATATATATATATATATATACATATATATATCCTACCTACGTGCTTGGGCGTGCTTGCAAACTCTACACTGTTATCAGCACAACCCACTCCCGCTGCCAGTCCCCACCGCCAATAGTTCAAAGGCAGCGTGTTAATCCAAGGACAAGGGAATTCGCAGAGGCAGCGGATCACACTCAAAACCGCCGTCAATAAATCCGAAAATGATTGCATGGTTTTCGCGCAGTTCAATTTCCGGATGCAATCGAAGTGGCGAAATATGCTTGGGAGTTTGATTAATAGTCGCCTGATAATTGCTGGACTGAGTGTTGGCTTTGTTCGTTCAGGGTGTGTGTTTGCCATTACTGAAGTTATCATGATCATGATTGATAATGGTGATTAATAGCAGCAGTATAAATTATATTAATAAGTTGATAATGATGGTAATTATTATAATAGTATAAAGATAAAAATAGTAATAATACTGATAATAATTTCCTATATATGTATTATTATGAATTATTGCTCCAATTATGCTCATTTGTAAAAATGTCAATATCAATTATTATTATTACTATAATTTTAATGATAATAATAATGATGATAATAACGGTAACAGATAACAGTGATAATGATAAGGAAGATGATGATAATGATGATGACGCTGATTATTAAGATGATGATGATAGTAATAATAATGATAGTGATAAATGTAATCATTATAATGATTACATTAAAAAAAAATAATAATGATATCAGAAATAATCGTAACTTTTATCCTTAATACTACTATCATCATAATAATAATGATAACCGAGACCCGTGGAAATTCCACGGAACAATACTAACATTATAAACAGGCATTGCTCTCTGTCCCTCTTTCACCCTCCACCTTCTGCCTTATACATCCACTCTCCTTTTTTCTTCCCTCTCCCTTTTCCTCTCTCGCTACCTTTCCATTTCCCTCTTTTCCAACTCTATTCACTCCCAAATCACCCTTAAATTCACTTCTTAAAGTCACTCGCAGGAGAAGAATGGTAATAGTTGTTAAAAACTACAACAACAATAATGATAACAGTGACAATAATAGCGATAATAATAATAATGATAG
>NC_061840.1:23380387-23382887 GCF_019202785.1 Penaeus chinensis
TCAGCTGAATTTAGCATGATCAAGGCCGGTGTTCCCGTGACCCCGAAGCAGAAGCATCGAGTGAGTTGTTGAATTGAGGCTGCAGGAAGGGAGAGGAGAGTGAAAAGTAAGAGAAAGAGAGAGAGAGAGAGAGAGAGAGAGGTAGAGAGAGAGAGAGAGAGAGAGAGAGAGAGAGAGAGAGAGAGAGAGGAGAGAGAGAGAGAGAGAGAGAGAGAGAGAGAGAGAGAGAGAGAGAGAGGAGAGTGAAACGGCAAGAAAAAGAGAGAAAGAGAGGGAGAGAGAGGGGGGGGGGGGATGAGAGAATGAGAGAGATAAAAGTGAGAGAGAAAGAGAAAGAGTGAGAAGGAGAGAGAGCGAGAAAGAGAAAGAAAGAAAGAAAGAAAAAAACATGTATATACAAATGATATATATATGTATATATATATATATATACATATATATATATATATATATATATATATATATATATATATATATATATATATATATATATACACACACACACACATCTGTATGTATGTATGTATAACTGTATACACACAAAGACAGAGAGACAGAATGGGGATAAGCCATACCTAAATATCATTATATAGACAGACTAACATAAGAAGAAATTGATAACCAGCCAGACAACTTACAGTAAGTTCCAGAGCCATTTAAAGAAACACATAAACACAAATCTGCACAAATACATAAATAAGCAGACAAACAAACAGACACACGCAAATATATAAACATACAGAGAGAACCTTCCCCGAGAGCCACGAAGACATATATACAGTTTCAAATTGAGTCGCGTGTCTCGCTCGAGGGAGACTCTTGGAACGCGTCAGGTCCCGAGAGATGGCGAGGAATGGCGAGAAATAGCGAGACGAGATGTGCTTGGGGACTACGAGGGCACTCTATTTTTTTTATTTTTTTCTTATTTGTTTGCAGGTTTATTTATCGACTTAAAGTAAGTTTAGGTTAGGTTGGTTCCTCTTTTCTTTCCTATAGTTGTTTTTTTCATTATTATTTTGCCATTGCCTCCATATTTTTCCTATCTTTATTATTTCACTTTTTTTCTCTCCTTTTCTTGTTTTCATTATTCCCTTAATATCTGGAGAAATTAAGGCGTTTATGATATCTGTCTTGTTTTATTAACTTGTTTTGCCTCAAGGAGAGAGAGGGTGTGAAGAAGAGAGGAAAAATATTAATACACCGTTGGTGACAAAAGAGAAAGAGAGAGAGAGAGAGAGAGAGAGAGAGAGAGAGAGAGAGAGAGAGAGAGAGAGAGAGAGAGAGAGAGAGAGAGAGAGAGAGAGAGAAAGAGAGAGAGAGAGAGAGAGAGAGAGAGAGAGAGAAAGAGAGAGAGAAAGAGAGAGAGAGAGAGAGAGAGAGAGAGAGAGAGAGAGAGAGAGAGAGAGAGAGAGAGAGAGAGAGAGAGAGAGAGCGAAAGAGAGAGAGAAAAAAAAGAGCGAGACAGAGAGAGAGAGAGAGAGAGAGAGAGAGAGGGAGAAGCAGATAGACAAACACACAGGGAGCGAGAAAGATAAAGGGAAAGAGAAAAACTAATAAAAAAAAATGAAAATAAAGCAAAGATAAACCCAGAGCGATAAGCCATAAGCCAACGAGAGGAACTGCGCCATCCCCCCCCCCCCCCCCTCCCTTCCAGAACCCGAAGAAGAGATAGCTCCTGAGGAACGAGAACCGGAGATTGGGCGGCTGTTCCTCGAGACTCTTCTCAAGTGGGACCGGTCGGGTGAGGAATTTTCGAGTGTGAAATTCCATTCCCGGGTTATTCTAAGGTCCATTTTTCTTTATTTTTCTCGCTAACTTCCTCTCTGTCTGTCTCTCTCTCTCTCTCCTTCCCTTCTCCCGATTATATATATATATATATATATATATATATATATATATATATATATATATATATATGTAAAAATAAATAAATAAATATATATATATATATATATATATATAAATATATATACATACACACACATATCTATCTATCTAAATATGTATTCTTTTTATCTTTCAGTCTTTTTTCTTCTCTTCTTCTCTCTTTCGCTTCATTTTCTCTTTTTTTCGTCTGAACTGGCAAATGTTCCAGCACTCTCTAGCGAAGGTCGTGTAATGGACTCGTATTTGCATGACGTACTTATGTTCACGACCTTTTTAATGTTCCGGACCCACGGAATGGCGCATCATCCGCCCTGGAACTTCCTCTTAATTCGGCCGCTTCCTTTCGTCTCTTTCTCTTTTAATCTATTCATCTGCCTGTACTTTCATCTACCTGTCCAATTATTTATCTCAATGTCTCTTTATCTGTCTATCGAAGAGAGAAAACTGAGAGGGGGAGACAGTGAAAGAAAGAAAGAAAGGAGATAGTAGGAGAAATAGAAAGAAAGAGAGGGGAAGAAAGAGGAGGAGGAAGAGAAAGAGAGAAGGCGAGAAAGAAGAAGAAGAGAAAGAGAGAAGGAGAGAAAGAAAAAGAAGAGAAAGAAAGAGATAGCTA
>NC_061840.1:23393345-23398345 GCF_019202785.1 Penaeus chinensis
GAGAGAGAGAGAGAGAGAGAGAGAGAGAGAGAAAGAGAGAGAGAGAGAGAGAGAGAGAGAGAGAGAGAGAGAGAGAGAGAGAGAGAAATCACATTACAGGCAGGAAAGTAAAGAAATAAAATAATAAAATAGGTTTTAAAAATGTGCTACGAACTGAACAAGCAGTCACTGTGACAAAATGTATAAAAAAAGATAAAAAACAATTATGCAAAATTATAATAAAAAAAATAAAAATATTATAAACATTATAACAATATTTATAATAGTGATACATAAGACTATGAAATATAACATCTAATGAGAATTAATAACTTGGGTTATTATCGAAGATATAATCGAAACCTGGCTAATACAATTCTTGTATTGTGAAGATATTCATTCTTATTTATACCTTTAATACAGGGAGTGTATTTCCGATAAATAAATAACGAAAAGAGACAAATACATCTATTGTGTCGTGGAGTTATTCAATCTTATACCGATTTTAGATGCATAGATAAGAATACGATATGGATATATTTAGTTATAGATTTAGATATGTATTGATGAATTTAGATCTATGCCTATACATAGATAGGGGCATCAAACTTAAGAAAATACTGACATAGGAATATATGTATAATATATATATATATATATATATATATATATATATATATATATATATATATATATATATATATATATATAAGTATGTATGTATATATATATATATATATATATATATATATAATTTTGGAGAAGTACATTGTAGATAAATATAATGTATGATACACACTGAGTAATTCCCCAACACATATATTACAGATATTGAAGCAAAAGAATATTTCAATAGATATTATCAATTGCTAACAGTCTGTTGCAACAATAATACAGAAAATTGTCCATTTCAAAGAAACTTACGTACTTACCAATAAAACTCGTTTATAACATGTATCGCCTTTTCAAAATTATAATGTTGGCAAAAAGGAAAGCAAAGAGGGAAATAAGTGTAAGGAAATAAAAATGGAATGATCTCACTGTTATACATATAAGAGCAACAGACAGAACATGAGATTAAAAATCGCACCACAAAACAAATACATTTTAAGCAGCATATAACAAATAGTAAAGAAAGTAAGGAGTTAGCATTACAAAATAATTAACCTACTTATCAGACTGCGATTAAACACAACAAAAAAGCAGATGAAAAATAATCCCCTTGCTCATCACAACAAAATGATTCCCTGCAAATCAAAGCGATCGAAACCTCCATCGTCATTAAAACTTATCAGTTTAACAGGATCCAATTCCCTGGAAGTTCCCTTGACAAGCGAACAGCTGAACCCTCAGGCCTTGGACTCTAATAACATGGCAGATTCTAGGATGAGATCTTATTACCTGCCAGGTGATTACGCTAAGGTAATTACTGGGACTCTCACCTGTTTGATTTCTGCTGGCTGCTCATACCTGCTTGGCTTCTGCTCCTCTGATCTTGCCTGCTTGTCTTCTCCTACCTGCTCACAGGCGTCTTCTGTTCGCGTCAGCAAAATTGATACCGTATTAAAGTTTAATCTAAATCCTCAGTTCTTAAACCGAAGATGCCAATCAATATGCTTAACAGCAAATTTGCTGTTTGCTATAGAAGAGCTGGTATCTATGCAATATGAATTGGCAGTCAGCAAATATAATTCTTATATTACACGGTAATGTTTCTTACAGAAAGAGGAAAACAGTACACATATACGGCTATTACGGCTATGAAGCCTAGACTTCGGATCAAGATATCCGTAATTTATATATCAACCATTGCAACGCCTGCGCTTCAATTAAAATTGGAAATTTGTTACATGTATTACAGTTTTGTATTAATTCTTACGTCATGACTACAGGTAATAATAGATTACTAACTCCAACCAATCCCGAAATCATGGCTCTAGTTTCGCATTCGTGTAATTTGCGGTAGTAATGGTACCCTTATGTACGGTAGCATTATATCATGAAGATAATTATATCTGTGTCAGTACAAAAAAAAAAAAAAAAAAAAAAAAAATAACTGTCCTTAAATAACCTGTGGAGTTATAGACAATTTAAGTGAATGCGACAAACAAACATAAAATATTCGTCTTCATATTATCTGACAGCTCTCCCTGGTTTGTGATCGATGGTCACGGGTTGGGTAGCTTTTTCAGGATGTCAGTAAGGATCAATTTGATGAATGTTAACGCGGTTTTGCAGTGCGCAGTCGTTTAAAAAAACAGAATGTTTGCACTATGAATTTGAAACCTAGTAGTGAAGTTATTAAAAGTTTTCTTTTTTATATCATAAAAGATTGCATAAGATGGGAATGTTTTCCAAACTTGGAAATAATGTTGCCATTTCTGTGTCTGTAAACTGTCTGTGGGATTTACTTTCCGTTTTTCTTTTCACTGTTGAGAGCTCTAGCTGCACTTTCAATATCCCATAACTTATTAAAATATACATTTCTCAAACGTCTTTAGAATGAAAATGTCATTTCCATCTTTTCAATGGAGTTGATGATGTTTTATTATGTACCAGTACATAATTGGTGGGATTAAATAGCTCGTTCTGCGCAAAAACAGGATTAACATTTGAGCTGAAAAGTTAATGCTGGTCCAGAAGGGTATTAACAGTTGATCCTGGACACTACCATTGCGCATGCGCGCTAGAGATCTTGATTACACCGTAATGCGGCATTAACTATTATGGGGCGTACAGAAGACGCTATATGTATCCAATTTTTTAATGCCTGATCATGACTGCTTTTCTTCTGCTGTCTGCTTAAGTCTCCATGCCTTCTGCTGTCCGCTTCTTCCTGCTTATTTTCTGCTGTTTGCGTATGCTCGCTCGTCTTCTTCAACAGTTTGCTTTTGTCTATCTTCTCGTTTTACTGATCCTAAGCTGGTAGAAAGGCAGTGTTGGGAGCGTGTGTTTTATTGAATTTACTGTCCTTATTGTTCTTATTAAGGGCTTGAGAGGACGCGACGCACCGTCAATAGAGATTAGCATGTGTGTGGGTGTTTGTGCGAGAGAGAGAGTGAGTGAGAGAGAGCGAGAGAGAGAGAGAGAGAGAGAAAGAGAGGGAGGGACAGAGAGAGAGAGAGAGAGAGAGAGAGAGAGAGAGAGAGAGAGAGAGAGAGAGAGAGAGAGAGAGAGAGAGAGACAGAGACAGACAGATGGACAGACAGACACAGAGACAGAAACAGAGAGAGAGAAAAAGGCAGATGTACAGATGTAAGACAGAGAGGCGAAGAAAAGAAAAGAGGAAGAGAGAAAGAGAAATAGACAGATGTAGATGTATGTTAGAGATGAATAGATGGATAGATATAAGACAGAGAGACGAAGAGAAAAAAAAGAGGAAGAGAGGGAGAGAAATTGACATATGTATAGATGTAAGATAAATAGACCTAAAGATGGAATACAGGTGGATCTCAAAAGTGTAGTCTCATTTTCAATAAATCTAGTTTTGCAGTGTGGATTTTTCTATAATAGTAACAATACGGAAAAGTGTTTTACCTTTTTTCATAGATAGAGAGAGGAAAAGAAAGAAAGAGAGAGATAGAGAGAGAAAGAGACAGCTTCACTCCCTTCTCGTCGTCGTCGTCCTCCTCCTCCTTCTCCTGAAAACCTCATCTACCTCTTAATAACCTCACACTTCCCTCATCTCGTCGGCTGATAGAACTTTGAAATTCTCCAGTGATTACCTCAACCCGTTACGCTTGCCAGTATGTATACATTTTTTCCACGTATTATTTATAACATTTTCTTTTTTTTTTCTTTCTTTTTTTTTCTTTTTTGAGTTGGGGGGGAGGGGGTGATTGAATATCCTGCACCTTTCGGAAAATGTAATTAGTGTAACGAAGAGACCGTTGCAATTTAGATTAGAAAAATCCTAAGATGTTTACGTGTGACGGTGTGCAGCTTCTTGAAATTTGGGCTTTGGTATTTGAGGAGGACTTAAAGTGGGGAAAAGTTCAATTAAGGAGGCCATGTGATGTATTTTGGATGTGAAACTTTAATTAGGGGATACGTAGCGTAGTGACAGGTATTGGAATTCCAAGCCGGAGATTAGATGGCATGTTCTAGATGAAATAATGCAATAAGAGAGATAAATTGACGTCTTGAGTATGATAAATCTTAGTTAGAAACTGGATGACACTTTTTAGGATTTCATTATTGTGACACAGTATTGTTGCAAAACGTCTTTAAAATATTAGATAACGTGTTCCAAGTGACGTATTTTAGACGTGAAAATTCGAAAAAAGTATGTGGCTTATTACAAATGAAGGATTTCTGGAAGAGTGAATTGAGAAACCTAAGCTAGATTATATATTTTGAATGTTAAAGTTCTCAGAGATAAGTTAGTTCATAAAGGCCATTGAGGGAGGCTGGTTCAATAAGAGAGTTCCTTTGACATGTCTTGAATGCGAATTGTTAACAAGGTTAGATAAATAACCTATTTTAGATCTGGAAGTTGAAGGCTGAGAGCGTCCAGTGCATTATAAACTCCCCCCCCCCCCCCCTTTCCCCCCCTCTCTCTCATCTTCTTTAAACCTTCCACTCTCCCTTTCCTCCCCCTGTCTCTTTCTCTCTCACCTCTCTTTCTCTCTCTCTCTCTCTCTCTCTCTCTCTCTCTCTCTCTCTCTCTTTCTTTCTCTTTCTCTCTCTCTCTTTATCTTTCTTTGTCCTTACCTACCTCCTCTAAGTACTTAGGGATTTTTTAAATCGATAAAGGAATTATTTGTTTTTCCTTTATTTTTTTAAATGCCGGATAGAACTGTGTTTTTTTCGCAGTACCCACTAACATTTCAATCCCTTTTCCATAATTAGCAAGCAAATTCCCCCTGTCTTTTTCTCTCTCTCTCTTCCTCTGTCTGTCTGTCTGTCTGTCTGTCTCTCTCTCTCTCTCTCTCTCTCTCTCTCTCTCTCTCTCTCTCTCTCTCTCTCTCTCTATCTCTCTCTCTCTCTCACTCTTCTCCCTGTCTCTCATCTTCTTTAAA
>NC_061840.1:23420845-23423345 GCF_019202785.1 Penaeus chinensis
TAAATCACTTGACCTCTTCTATGATAGCAGGGAAAATATTTACTTCTCAGTGGTTTCACATTTACTCCTAATCCAAACCCTGAGGAATAATAAAGGTATATCTCATTAAAATAATATCTCTATTCCAGCATCCATATACTTGGTACAAACTTCACTCTTGAAATCATGTCTTCGGAAAGACAAGATTTCAAGTGTGGAATATGAAGTGCTCATTTGCTGTTTTGCATGTTGGGTCTGTCTGCAATATTGTGCAATATGTTAGCTTGCTGGATCTCAAAACTCATTGGTTATTTCAAAGGGTAACTGTGGAAGAATTAACGAAATAAGTCTCGACTGCCGTTCTTGCTAAAGATCGTAGAGAGAGAGAGAGAAGGGGAGGGGGGGGGGGGGGGAGAGAGAGAGAGGGATAGAGAGGAGAGAAAGAGACTAGCAATAAAGACAACAACAACAAAAAACAACAACTTCAAAGTGTTGTTTAAATCCTTTCCCAGTAATCAAGGAATGAACAATGAAAAAATTTACGCTTGAGAAATACTCTTGACCGTCTGATGACCTCTTTTCAGTGATTGAAAAATAATCCACAAAAAGCTATCATCCGCCTGAATCATATTGTTTTTATACTAGTACTTAGTGATAAGACGCATCTGCTAGCTGGTGAGCTTGAGGAAAACAAGTCCCCAGAAATTACTATTTTTTTTTCCTATACTCAGAAAAGGCAGAGGAAGTACGTCGGTGTCTATGATTTATGACTGCAATAACTTATGGTTGGCAATAAATTTTGTCTGTAATAACATATGTTTCTGTAATTTATGTATCTAATATTGGGTGTCAAATAATAAACATAATTCTTTTTGTTCTTTGTTTTATAGGTTCTTTTATGGTTTTGATATTATTATTTATGCCACTATTATAATTACCGCTA
Source organism: Penaeus chinensis (assembly GCF_019202785.1). Taxonomy (NCBI): domain Eukaryota; kingdom Metazoa; phylum Arthropoda; class Malacostraca; order Decapoda; family Penaeidae; genus Penaeus; species Penaeus chinensis. The sequence continues at coordinate 23,421,768 of NC_061840.1, forward strand.
TTACCATTATCATCATTATCATCAGTGTTGTTATCATTCTTATCATTATCTTTATTATTATTATCTCCATTATTAGCAATATTTTAATTATTATTGTTGTTGTAGTCATCATTATTAATATCGTCATTACCATTTACGTATTTTTTATCATTGTTAAGTGTCCGTGAAGAATCTGTCGCCATCAGTGTTCGATCATGAAGATAAGCAGTCACCAAAACATTGTTGTTTGTCGTCCGTCGCCTCAATTTACATTCAACTGATATTTGAGTCAAGATAACGATAAAGTGTGGAAAACAAAGAAAATATTAAAGAATTATAATTCTCCTGCATCAAATATGAAAAAGGCATGTTATAGTCAAATAAAAGTTTCTGTTGATTAATTAATCGAGAATTAAACTGTACTATATCCGGTTTGAAACCCGCACGAGAGCATTTATTGCGATATCATAGATGTCTTAGATTTGTTTGTTTACGGATAAACAAATAACAGGATGGGGTTTCTACATAGATAGAACAACACCTATCACACGAGAATTTTTATACGGTGGAAAAGCATAAGGACTTATGGGATTTGTTTTTAAAAGTTACCGTTATTCACAGTAATTGTATAAATAATTTTTACTGTATCATAATCAATTCTAAGCAAATTCTACATTATGACTTAATGTGCCTAGATAGGGTAATTTTATAATGATTACATTTCTTATAAGATAAGTGGTTAGATTCTAGAGATACTAATGTATTCGAAGTTTTCTAATATATGTTTATATATACATATATATACATACATACATATATATATATATATATATATATATATATATATATATATATATATATATATACACTGTATAAATGTATGGTAGGCAAGGTCATTTACCAAGAAATGGCCTTCGACCCCCTCAGCAAGATTCATGATGAACTGTTCCTTGTCCCTTGTTAGCAGTGTCCGAGCTCTACGTACCAAAGGGCGATGCAAGTCCTGACTGCCATTCAACCGAGCATACAACATGCTTCACTGGTCTCCAGTGTCTCCGGGGAGATGAAATTCTGCCTTGCACTCGGGCGTACACCAATGGACAGTTTTGAAGTGTACCAGTAGAGTAGCCACTACCAGCCTATGGTCAGTGCCACAAAACTCGGCACTCCTGTAAACCCTGCAATTCTGGAGGATCCTCCATCGAGTGCTGACAAGGATGTGGTCGATCTCCTTGGCCACAGTACCTGTATCGCTATATCATGTCCAGCGATGCAGGTTGGAGCACTGATACTAGGAGCCAGAAATCCTCATTCTCTGGGACCTTGCAAACATCGGTAGGAGTGCAACAGCAATAAGAGACACGAAGCCAAAAGTATGCTTCAGTCTCAATGCCATAATACGCTCATCAACCGGTGTTACCTCAACTACTGAGGGTTGGAGTCGGCTGGATATGGCTATGGCTACTCCATGGAAATGGTGACCATTGCCATGGCCCGATCAATAATAGGTGTAACCACCCATACTGATCGTGCCGTTGCCCCTTTTTTTCACCTCCGAAAGGGCAGCCACCTCAACTCCCAACCACCCCAATTCCCTTG
>NC_061840.1:23425845-23433345 GCF_019202785.1 Penaeus chinensis
CGAGAGCCTGTTATTAAAGAAAGCTTGAATTTATCGTCCTGTTGGCAGAGTGGTGTTGCCAAGCCGGTTAAAGGCGAGTAGAATCTGTTATGATTTTATTGATAAATGAATATGTGAAGAATAAACAAGCAGGCACTCATACCCACATTTACGCATACATTCACATCCACATCCACACAAGAACATGGATATGCAAAGTCTAAGTAAGTCTAAATAAGACGACGTCACATGGCGTAGGATGAGAATGGGGTTTTCAGCCGACGCAACTTTCGAGAAAAAGGTAACATAAAAGCGGGGACTAAATTACTTTAGAGTGAAACTGGTAATGATGATTACTATCACACACACACACACACATGCATCCGTGCATGTCCCTCAAGAAATAAAAAAGGAGAAATTCTAAAAAAAAATATATGCTCTTCTCATGAAAAGCGAAATAAGAATTTGATTAGAACTCGTCAAACCCTATTTGAAGAAACTAAAAAAATGTGAATGAAATTTCCTCGATATCAGAGAGAGAACGTCATTTGCAATCAGGGTTCGCTTAGGTTAAACGTGTCATATATATGAATATATATGTATATATATATAAATATATATATATACATATATACACATACATACACGTGTGTATTAACACACACATACACACTCACACTCACACACACACACATATCTATCTATCTGTCTTCCTTCGCGAGCCTGTTATTAAAGAAAGCTCGTAGTATATCGTTTACCTATGATGTACATGCACATGTGTGTGTGTATATACATATAGACATATATGCATATATATATATATATATATATATATATATAATTGGAAGTACCAAATGGAAATGTTAGATTCCAATAGGTTTCCAAGGTTTTCTCAAGTGTGGCACAATATATGCAACCATTTTTGAATGGTAGAATGAATATCAGATAAAATCCTATAACCAGACAATCAACAGGAAATTATAAACATTGCTTGTCTCCATACCAAAAGGATGTCAAGATCAGTGCCAAATCACAAAGCTGTTGCATTTGGTTAAGTAAAAGAGAATTTTTCAGTATTTTTTGTACAGTATATGATGGAATAGGGTAAGTTTGAATAATGTCTTCACAAAGGAACAATCATAATCCAATCGGCAAAAGATCCGCCAGATAAACTATGTATTTACAAGGCGTACACTCAAGCGTTGGCATCTCAAACAAGCATCAGACGTGAACCTCAGCTAGTAGGATAAGCAACAGCTATGAAAAGTAACACCGTAAAACTGCCATCATCTTTTTAACGTCGTTATGTTTGTGTACTACCATGCCCCTTGTCAGGCTTACTAACAATCACATTATCTAATTAAGACAACGCTATAAAAAATAAGACCTCATCTGTCGGTAAATAGTTATATGTGATAGCATTATGAGAATAAAGAGAGTTAAATATCAAATGTGACTATCAACATAATTAAATGGTGTGATTGTTATTAAGCCTGGCAAGGGGAATGGCATTGTTTTGGTATACAAACATGACAACGTTAAAAAGATGATGGATATCATCTCTGATAAGTTTAGCTTGGTTCTTAAAGATATTTTCTCAGTCATGCTACGTCGTGAAGTCGAATTAACAGAATACTATTCATATTGTTAACAGATGGCGTAATAACTTGATATACCTACTGAAATCTGGAAGGGATTGATTATTCAAAACTATCTGACGCGGCAATAGCTAAGGTTATTAGCGGCGAATACCTTGTTAGATTCGAATGATAAAATATTTAAAACGTTAAAATCTTTAAGTGAATGTTTTATAAATAACTTTAGAGTGAAACTAGTAATGATGATTACTATCACACACACACACACACACACACACACACACACACACACACACACACACACACAGACACACACACACACACACACACATACACACACACACACACATACATACACACACACACACACACATGCATCCACGTATGTGGATATAAAAAAGATATAAAAAAAGAAGAAATTCATATATACATATTCATGTTAAAAATCAAAGCATAAACATTACGCATAATTAAATCTTATTGAAAATGCTCCCGTTGTAATGAAAGGGGTGGTTCTCCAATCTCAGCATACAGGGACTACAGATTCTGAGAGCTTCTTTATGAACTGAGTCCAACATTCGGAGAACAGTGGGGATTGCAGATGAATAAGCCTCACATCCATAATCAAGTTTATTACTAATAAACGCTTGGTAAAGCCGCAGAAGCTTTGTGTGGTCTGCACCCCAAGATAGGCGTGAAAGAACCCACAAACTACAAAGTGCTTTTGTTGCTTTCACCTTTAATTGTTTAATGTGAGGCACCTATGTAAGCCTTGAGTCAAAAATTAGACCCAAGTACTTTACCTCTTCAACAAAATGCAGTGGGTTTGCTCCTAAATAGAGGGAAGGGTGGAACTTTCCTCGTTTGTGGAAATGCATAGACATGGTCTTGCTTGGAGAAAATTTGAAACCATGGTATGTTGCCCGTTGCACAACCTGATTTATTGCAGTCTGCATGTGTCCTTGCACATCCTGTAAACTTCCTCCTGAGCAGTATATTGTAAAGTCATTTACATACAGATTACATGAGAAAGCACTTGGAACAACCTTTACGATGTCATTTATAGCAATGGCAAATAGGGTCACATTTAAGACACTCCCTTGTGGAACCCCTTCCACCTGGTCTTTCAGGTTAGAGAAGCTGTTTCCCGCCCTCACTCTGAACTTCCTGTCAGCAAAGAAGCTTTGCATGAAGGTAGGCAATGCTCCTCTTAAACCAATGTCATGCAGCTTTATGAGTATGCCATGCTTCCAAGCGGTATCATAAGCCTTTTCAAAGAAGACTGCTAACATGTGAAGTCGTTGTGCAAAGGAATTCTGTATAGCAGTTTCCATCCCATATAGCAGTTTCCATCCCATATGTGGTCGATCTCAATTTTCTAAACCCATACTGATATGGGGTCAGCACGTTTTCCTTTTCTAGCAGCTATGTCAACCTGAAGTTTACCATTTTCTCCATCAACTTGCAGATGTAGCTGGTGAGAGAAATTGGTCTGTAATTCCCCGGTGTGGAAGCATCCTTGCCAGGTTTAGGGATAGGAATGATTATGGCCTCTTTCCATGTGGATGGCACTGCCCCCCCCCCCCCCCTTATAGATTCTATTGATAGATCCAACAGGAACTTTTGAGAGCTCTCCGGTAAGTGAGATATCATTTAGTATGGAATATCGTCACTTCCTGGGGCTGGCAGAGCTGCAAAGCAAACTCTTATCTGATATTCTCTTTGCGCCAAAATGGCAAGTTGTATAGAAGTTCTGCTGCAGATCTACTGAAGAATAACATTGGGTATTGTTCCTGTTCAGCCCGGAGTGGAAAATCAGGCAGTGTAAGATGCTCCAGAGGAGATCTCTGCCATGGATTTCCCTAGCTCATTTGCAATATCTGTTTTGTTTGAGAGGATTATGCCATCTATCTTCAGAGCAGGTGGGGACATAGATGTGCTCTTTCCAGCAATCTTACGTACCTTGTCCCATACCCATGCCAAGGGGGTCCCAGAGTTAATCGAGGAAACATACTGCCTCCACGACGTCCGCCTAGCCTCGTTTAGCAATCGTCTGGCCTTGGGTCGGTTCTTTTTGGAATGGATCAAGGTTGCATCTGGGCGTCGTTTAAACTGCCTTAATGCAGCTTTTCTTGCTCCGACATTCATCAGACCACCATAGTTGGGACTCAAAATCTCCCACCAGCCACAGGGCTAGTGAGGAAATAAACGAAGCCACTATTACAGTGCTGATGGCAGTCACGGGACCTAAAGGCTACCGACTAAGCAGTGCTTGCTTGAACTTAGCCTTGACCAGCCAATTAGCTTGACCAGGCCATGATCAAGCCACCCATCTAACCAGAATTAAGGACCAAAGAGGTGTGTTGCATGCTGCAGGGCGCAGCATGCGGCATCGGTCAACCTCCATGACTCCTGTCTTCTGGTTATATGGGACACCACGCACGGCACACCACGCACGGGAGAGTTCTCCCTGGTTGCACCATCCCCTCTCATAGGCCTTGGTGCACCAAGAACCCATTTTGTCTCATCCTTCACTGGTGACCCCTCCAGTATGGGTTGCCCTCAAGCCCTCCCCCCACACTACGGCAAGGCGGCTCCTGTTAGGGGGGTCTAGAAAAGGATCAACAACGGTTTCCCGAAGGTGCATAAGACAGAATTAATTTACTACACATATTATCTGACTTAGGAACATGCAGTTACCAACTAGCCAATGCCTTGTTCCAGTCCTAACACTTCATGTACATACACCTATACACATATATGTGTGTGTGGGTGGGTGTATCAATATATCACAATGTGAAATGAAACAATATCGTAAAGTTTCGAACTTCATTTCGGTTAATTATCTATTCGAATGAAGTGATGATTCCAAACGTTACGATAATGTCTCATTTATTATTGTGGCTGTTTTCCTATTCATCTTTGTGAACATGTTACTGTATTTGTGTTTGTGTTCATGTATGTACCTATGCATATATATATATATATATATATATATATATATATATATATAGAGAGAGAGAGAGAGAGAGAGAGAGAGAGAGAGAGAGAGAGAGAGAGAGAGAGAGAGAGATAGAGAGATGTGTATATGAAACTGTTCTGTCCTTTACTTATCTGCTAACATATATAAGTATTAAAAATACGAGTTTAAATGAAATCCTCTTAATTCATAATTCCCTGTCTGAACAGCACATTAATTAACAATAGCCACTTCTAATACCAATTCACTTAGTAATAAAACGAATGATACAGACCTGATACTGGAATCCATATGGATTTTGAAATTGTTGTAACTCTATCAATAAATCTATTTTGTGCACAGTGTTTTTTTTTTACACACACACACACATATGTGTGTGTGTGTGTGTGTGTGTGTGTGTGTGTGCGTGCGTGCGTGCGTGCGTGCGTGCGTGTGTGCGTGCGTGGGTGCGTCTGTGCGTACAACTATAATTGTAATGCGTATATATTTCTATTTTCATCTGTACCTGTATGTGTTTATGTTTGTGTATGTGCAAGAGAATGCCCTTTGCTTGGTGTAAGAGTAAGCATGTATGCCTACACTGTGTATAAATACATATCGGTACATCCTACATATGCATAGTAGTGTGTGTATATAATAGATGCACACAAGTGTATGCACCTATAAAAAAAACATGTCCTACCGTAGAGAGAAGGCTGCTATTCTGACGTTCAAGCCAGACAGGTTTAACCACGCTAATTCATCAAGGAACACCTGAGCCTATAGGTGAGAGGCATTCGGCTCCCCTTACCAGTGAGCAAAGAACCACAGCAACGGCCCTTATTCCCCGGAGGCGAAGAAGCCCCTGGTTACAGTGGTGATTAGGGTCACTCTGGAGCAGAGGGTACAGATTAATTCCGGATACACCAGACCACCAGACGATGATGAAGATATGCATGCGCGGTTTCAGGACGATGACTTACTAGCAGTGCTTGAAGCTAGAACACCTGGTGAATACCAGAATATAATAAATGTTACACTCCTGCTCCACTGGAAAGGTAAATATCAGCGTGACAAACAAGAATAAGGGGTAGCTTTCTTACCTCACAAACACTAGGAAAGGCTATTGATTATAGTGTAAGTGAAAGCGCAACCTCCTAAGCAATAATAGTGAATGAAAAGAAAAACAAAGCTTATTTATGTTTATACCCATACCTGCAGATCTAGATGAAAAGAGCATCTATGAAGTCGCCAACTGGCACAAAAACGATACTGTCTTCACAATTTCAAACAAGCACGTCACGGTAAATGGTGTGGAAGTTATGCATATAGTAAAATTTAGCAGCGACCACAAAATGTTCAGTGGCGAAATCAAGTTATACCTCAGAAGGGAAAGGAATAAATTCATTCAAAAACGCTTCCCAGTATAATCAACTTGTATACCATGGTGACAGAATTAAGCTTTGACTTCCAAAACAGAGCCTTCTTAGTGACGAAAATCATGCCCAAATCAAGAAACAATTAAAAAGAGAGAGGTGATTCCACTTGAAGTAGGCAGTAAAATCGATAGAAAAAGCTCCAGATATCTCTCGGTGGCAACGAAACAGACAACGCAAAAACGTGAGAATAAGACATGAGAATAAGCTCAAGGAGGGACAAATAGAATTATTAGAAATAGTTACTACTAACCATAAAAAGGCGAGAGTATACAATTCTATAAAAAATAATAATAATTAAAAATGAATAAATAAATGAAACAGTGACTTCAGGCAATAGCAATAAAACAAGAAAAAAACAAATGCAATAAAGAAACCAGACACAGATGTGACATATAAGAAGAATGAATTTTTTCGAGCAGTGAAAAAACTTTTACAAATGTTTATAGAGATCCAATGATCTGCCACACCCAAAAGTACACATAGTAAATAGAAATATGCTAACATCACAGCAGAGGTAATAAATACATCAGGTATTATTATAAAAAAAGGGATACAATGGATCCAAGGCATCAGTGACCCATAAACCTTCTACCAGTAATGTACAGACTCTTCACAAAATTCCTCATAATTCGCATTTCCGAGATTCTAAACAGCTTAGAGAACTGGCAGGCTTTAATACACCACATCCACACACTAATTCTAATAACAGAGAAAATAAATTAACATAGGAAACCCCTGTGCAATTCATTAATCAATTACAAAAATCATTTGACTCTATTCAAATAAAAGTAGTATTAGCATCAATCGCCACAGAGAAACCGGTAAAATACCAATTAAAAAAGGTTTAAGGAGGGGCGGCACCATTTCAACTGAACTGAATTGGTGGGGTGTAAGCTATACATTGCAAGGCCGGATGGTAAGCTTCACACCTCTGTCCCCAGCAGCTGTGTTCCTCCTTGGGCGGACGCACGTGCCCACTCTGCATTCTCTTTTGACACTTCTGCGATGTATGTTAGCATCCGCCCTCGAAAGGATCCGTCACATAACAGGACACATATCGACAGACAGAGGAAAGAGACGGCAGACAGACTAAACCACACAGGATCAAGCTCTCCACCATCACGTCCCCGACTGCCATTAGCACTGTAATAGTGACTGTGTATATTTCCTCACTCCCCTGTTGGGAGATTTTCAGTCCCAATGGCATCCCCTCGTTGGACTCCATGGTTTGTGTGTGTGTGTGGGGGGGGGGGGGGGGATGAGGAAATGAAGAATTCTAATTTGTATGATTTCTACAAACTTACAACGAACTAGCTCTTTCCCTGACTACCTATGCAATCTCCTAGCCAATCCCTCTGGAATGCCACATGTTGTCACTCTGGAACCTTTTCAGTTTCCAAAGAGCAAGAATGGGAATCATAATGGTTCCCAGGCTCTCAAACCAGGTAAGAAGGAGAAAAGTCCTCAACTCATTGAGGAAATCTTACCGGGTAAATACCTCAGATGTCATATAGTAAATACCTAG
>NC_061840.1:23440845-23448345 GCF_019202785.1 Penaeus chinensis
TGCAGTTAAAAACCCATGGTGTTGTATTTATTGCAGTTAAAAACCTACACTGTTGTGTTTATTGCAGTTAAAAATGCACGGTGTTGTGTTTTTTGCAATTAAAAACCCACAGTGTTGTATTTATTGCAGTTAAAAACCCACAGTGTTGTGTTTATTGCAGTTAAAAAACACAGTGTTGTGTTTATTGCAGTTAAAAACCCACGGTGTTGTGTTTATTGCAGACTTGAAATCAACAAAATACACATTGCTTTACTGACTACAGCAGGAAACTTACGAAGGGTGTTGTTCGGATGTCGGGAAACACGTCTCCTGCTAGACAGCCGGTAAATAGCCGGCTGACACAAGAAAGGATGGAGGCGGAAATGGACACAGCTGGAAACGGTGTTGCGTGGATAGACAAGGATATACGAGAGCCTGAAAATCACGACCCCGATAGTGGAAGAACAGGGGAGGAAACGCCTCTTGCACCCCTCGGTCCTGGAAGGTCAAGGGGGGGTGAAAGTCCCTAGGTTTACTCCATTGTAAACTCTGGAGAAGGGACTCCCCGTAGTCCAATGAGCGAACATAGGGGGAAGGAAAGTTCCCTAATCTACCCCGTTGTCAACTCTGCCCAGCGTGAACCCTATCCAGGAAGTTACATGGCAGACTCCATCGCCCTACGGAGTGATGTCATGGAGGAATTAAAGGGACTTCGGAGAGACCTTGTGAGGAAGGAAAACCATAATGATTCTTCTTCAAAATCTTCGAGTGACAACAGCGACAATAAGAAACGGAAATCAAGGCGACGAGAACGCACTACATCAGAATCCTCAGGTGATGAGGACAGCTGCTCAGACACTGAATCAGAATCATTGAGCAGTGGCAATGACAAAAGGGGACGGAGATCTAAACGATTTCGCAAGCACAGCACTACTGAAACTTCAAGTGATGATGGTGACATGATAACACACCAGCAAAACGAACAGTCCAAAATGAACAGTTCCCACTCAAAACAATCAGACCAAGATGCTCACAAAAAAAAAAAAAAAAAAAAAACGCTACTGAAGGTAATACAAATATTACAAGTGAAACTTCCCAAGCTAAATGATAGTAGTCCTGAGGAGTATTGGGCCTTCCGGAGTCGGTTTGAGCAAGTACTTCGCACATCTATGCCCCCACAGGTAAAAGTGAACCGCTTATTAGACCTTTGGGATACTAAGGTGAAAAAGGTATATTACCCACTGTATGGGACTGCCGAGGAAGGAGGGCTTAAAGACAGCACTTAAAATACTTGACGCAAAGTATGGAGATAAAAATCTGTACATGAGTCGCCTTGAAGTAGAGCTAAAAATTGGACCACGGGTGAGGGAAGGTGATCACGAGGTCATTTCAGAGGTGAGCCTAAATCTGACATCACATACTCTTTTTGCAAAGAAGATTGGGAAATTGAGCCATATTGATAACCCACAGGTGGTGAGAAGTCTGGTAGATAGAATGGACGACCGACTCCAGTCTAAGTGGCATGCCATCTGGACTGGAAAAAGCGATCTAAAATCCCTAATTAAAAAAAAAAAAAACATTAAGGAATTCCTACAGAAGGAGATAGACGCTGCACATAGTAGGCGTGCTCACAACCCTCTGGCATTTACCAAGGCCCAGTTCAGTGATACAAGACGAGGCCGAGAAGATAAGCTCATTGATACTGTACCCAGACGATCATTCAAGTCTGCAACAAGACAACAACCTAGAGATGTAGGACTAGCCACAAAAACTAGTGTTGAATCCTGGAAACGAAGTGATGAATGTCACTTGTGTACAGAGCCCCACCCCATTTCTATGAGCTCTGTATTCAAGTCACTCAGCCCTGAGCAATGCAGAAATGTAAACAGCACAGCAGAGATGCTTCATATGCCTTAGGGACAGCCACCTATATAGAGAATGCAAGGCAAAACCCTGTGACATTAATGCCTGTGGAGGAAAGCATTCACGATGGTTACATAACAACCACTCAGATCAAAGTTGAAAATTAAAGACTTGGACAAACTGTTGAGGCTGTGGCCTCACAGCAACAATGACAAAGCGATCGTTCTCAGATGACATCAACAGCATGGGTGGAAGCTGTTGCGAGGTGGCCTTCCCTATTGTTCGAGCTGTTGAGTGCACTGATGGACGAACCCTGATGACATGTGCCTTGCTGGACTCTACCAGTTCCCAGTCTTTCTGTTCCAGTAGTAGAGATGCTTCAACCAAAAGAGAGAAGAGAGACAACAGTGATTACTACACTGACGCAAGAAACTTGAAAACTGTTCGCTGGCCACACCTACAAGACCTGGCTATTACTCAGGCACACCTACCACATTGGAGTGTAGAGCTACTGATTGGTCAGGACGCCCCCTCAGCACTTATGCCCATAGTGTTCAGGAGGGGGAGAGGAGGAGAAACCTTTGTTGTTAGGACAAAATTAGGATGGACGCTTAATGGTCCAATGAGCAGGTTGCTGGAAGCAAAATATTTTGGGACCTACATAACTGAGGTGCCCTGCACTACGACACAAGCACCATGTTTGGATGATCAGCTAAAGATATTTTGGGACCTTTAGAAGGAGTACACAGATGAAAAGGGAAGATCAGTGTAGGAGTATCAAGTAATAAATTTGTTGGACAGAGAAGGAACCATGGTCGACGGACATCATGAATTTTCAATCCCCCTTAAGGAAACTGAGCCCCAGTTACCAGACAATTGGATTATGGTGAGAAGATGACTCGCTGGCCTGAAAATGCGTCTTCAGAGGGACAAAATCCTGAAGGCTAAATATATAAAAGAAATGGAGAAGTTGCTCCAAGAAGGACATGCTGAACAAGTACAGGGAGAAGGACCACCAGGGAAGACGTGGTACCTCCCACACCACCCAGTATTCAATCTTAACAAGCCTGAGAAAATACGCATAGTGTTCGACTGTGCTGCCTGTTTTGAAGGCACTGTTCGTCTTCTACGATTGCTTGGTGTTTCTCCATGATGGTTGAGGGTGAAGAAAACACCGATGAAAACTAAAGTAGGTTCATTGGAGATCAGCTCTGACAAAATAAATACGGAACTCTTCCTGTTCCTCTGCCCCACACGCCAGGCTCCGTCTGCGACTGTCTACTGCCAGACGTGTGACTACAGAGACAAACTAAAATGTACTCTATAACATACAGAGATTCTCACTCTTTCATATAGGTGATATGCTACATATAATATAAACTAAACATAATGTTCTATATTTCACGTGGTAGAACATATCACACAAAAGACAGTGTATAATATATAATCACATAATTATCACTAACTATGTACGATAATAATGTCATCACAATACGTATGCACTGGCATCAAAACATGGCACTCACAACTCACTTCATTGTCATAACTCACTTCATTACACAACCCACATCTCCCTCCCCCCTTTACGTTCACTAGCGGGAGTCTTGAACGGACTTCAACTTGAGACGTTCCGAACGTCGAGGTTCAACAGGCATAGATGGGGCGGAAGATCCTTGTGCGTCGCCTTCCAAATCTGTCGAGTTTCCAATGTTGAGCTGTGTAGGGCGCAAGAAAAGTCGATTGCGCCACAGTATACGGCCACTTGGCAGCCTGATGTGATAATCACGAGATTTGCCAATACCCATGACAGTGCCGACCTTATCCCAACGCTTGGATGTGGGATCCTGGATTCGCACTTGCGCCCCAATCTCTAACTTGGAAAGGGAGTGGGCACGCTTGTCATAGCGGGTCTTCACGTCCTTGGCCCGTACTGCGGCACGACGGTCGCAGTCCTCAGCCTTGGTCTGCCACTCCTTCATGAAGGCACTAGAGTGGGCAGGCACACAGGAGCGAAGGGGCATGCCAAATAGAATCTGAGCAGGAGATCGACCAGTGAAGTTTGGGGTGTTACGTAACTCCAGTAATCCTCTGTCAAACTCCTCACTGTCAATATTTCCGTTGGGTGCTGTCTTCATGATCAGATACTTGACTTTCTTGACAGCAGCCTCTGCATGCCCATTGGACTGTGGGTAATGGGGGCTTGACATAGCATGACGTACTCCCCATCGCTGAAGAAAGGTTGCAAATTCCCGGCTGGAGAACTGAGGTCCGCCATCAGTGCGCAGGCGAACTGGCACACCCAGATCACGGAACATATGCCGGAAGAATCTGATCGTCGAAGCACTTGTTGCATTAGTTCCACATGGGATGACAACAGGCCATCCGGAGAGTCGGTCAGCATACACCAAGAAGTGTTTTCCAGCAACACTAAAAAAGTCTGCCGACACAGACATAAATGGTCTTGTGGGTTTGTCATCCAACATCAGTGGCTCTTGTTGCTGACTAGGCTGTAGGCGCTGGCATGGCTCACAGGCACTAACAGTGTTTACAATGTCTGCATTAATGCCTGGCCAAAAGACTGTCTGCTGTGCACGACGCTTTGTTGCTTCCACGCCACAGTGGCTTTCATGCAGGCGAGCTAGGGTGCTACGGCGTGAAGAAACAGGGACAACCACTCTAGGTCCATACAGCACCAAGTCACCATCATTGTACAACTCATTGCGAATCTTCCAGTACGGACGCAGGGCACTTGGTAGGTTGTAGCGGTCCTTGGGGAACCCTGACTTCACATGATGAAGCAGCTCCTCATAAGAAGCATCCTTAGAGGCAGCTGTACGCAATTCTTCCATGAAGAGATCTTCTTGCTCGTCTATGGCTTCTGATGCTTTAGTCGACTGAACAGCCTGCAGAGCTACAATCTTGACGGAAGTGTCCATTTCAGCATTGAAGGCACCATCCTCCACCGTTGGGCGACTCACAGGTGACCGGGAAAGGGCATCAGGGATGCACAACTCCTTACCTGCACGCCACATTGCAGTAAAAATGTAGGGCGCAATCTTGTCTTTCATGCGCTGGAGGCGAGGGTTTTCAATTGCATCCAGGGAGTAATGGTTCAAAATAGGAACCAATGGACGGTGATCCGTCACCACACTAAAGTGCTGAAGTCCACGAAGATAAAACTTGCACTTACTGATGGCCCAAACGACAGCTTGCATTTCCAATTCGACGGTTGCATACCGCGTTTCTGTATCTGTCAAGAAACGGGAACCACATTGCACCATCTTGTATCTTCCAGCACCGTGGTCCTGCAACAACCCTTTTTCATGTTGACGACCACAGCAGTTGCAGGCCTTATTCGGCAGAGGTGAGCCAGGCCTCATCTTGGACTTCTGCTTCAGGGCAGCCCTTTTCTCCCTTTTATATTGAGAAACAGCACGTGAAGAAACTGTGTCCTTCAAAGCAGATGATGCAGTCTTTGACGATTCATGAGACCTGCATTTCTCCAAAACATCCTGCAACGTCGCTGAGCGGTCCATTTCAATGACCTTCTGGGTAAGTTCCTCATCTCGTATACCCATTAGAATGCCGTGTTTCTTCCACTGCTCACAGCATGCTTGGTCCTGTGCCTTGCAAAGGTCTATCTCCTGCGACAAGATTTTTAGCCGGATCCAAAAGTCATCGAAGCTCTCGCCGTCTGCTTGCTTGCACTCGGAGAAGGCCTTCCGACGCAGTGCCTCATTACTTGCATTTTTGATATGCGTTTCGAGCTTTGTCAAGACATCGTCCACTGAGCATGTTGGGTCTGCGGGCACGTTCAACTTGTGCTCCAGCACCCGTCGCATCTCAGAGGTAAGGCACATGCGTAGCTGTATATGCTGCTTTGATAACGGCAGGTTGAGGAGATCCACCATCACAGCATAATCGGACCATTCGCGCTTCCATTCTCGAAACTGTTGGGGACTCGCATCTGCTGTTAATGCTTTCGGAGGCTGTATTGTTGCCTTCGGGGTCGGCGGAGTATGAGAAGCAGTGGACGCGGCAGAACTGCTCACTGGCGAACTCGCAGGTTGCTGGGGGGTGAGGCGAAGGATCAGCTCCTGAAAACGAGCAGACTCCTCGTTCCTGCGTGCGTCTTCCTCCTTCCGGCGGGCTTCTTCCTCCTTCCGGCGGGCTTCTTCCTCCTTCCGGCGGGCTTCTTCCTCCTTCCGGCGAGCTTCTTCCTCTTTCCGGCGGGCTTCTTCCTCTCGTCGATAACGCTTTTCCTCGTCCTCTTTCCGGCGGGCTTCTTCTTCCTTCCGGCGGGTTTCGTCCCTCTGAAGTATCCACTGCAGCAATGTAGCAACATCTGTGGGAGGTGGGGTGCTGGCACTGGCTCCTGCGGACTCCTCAAGGCTGGAGTCAGGCTTCTCAGGGTCGCTCTTACTGGTATCTTCTTTTTTCTTCCCTTTACCCATTGTAACGTGGTAAGGGTGTCAAGATTATACAGCAAAATCGCCGAAAATCCGGTGAAAATACGTAAAAGTAGAGCGAGGCAGCGAGTGTTGTGGCACTGTGTGCGGTGCCAATGCGGTGACGTCACGGCGGACACGTGCGGGCAGGCGAGCCACGAGCGCGAGAGATCAGTCGCTCACGAAGCGTCGTAGAGAGCGCAGGAATATACCTCGCTCCTACAAAACCTTAATATGCTTCGGTCCGGCTCCCTTATGCAACGAATAATGTCCCCTGAGCACACTAAACACTGCACGAACACTATAGGCACTGCACAATACACTATAGCACCACACTGCTGCAAATGAAGTACACTGCCGAGCGGGTTGATTGCTGACCTAGCACGAGGGTGGACGAGGCGCGGGGCCGGCGACAGGCCATGAGGTCGCGGAGGCCTGGGGCAGGCAACAATAACAGGCGTCAGAACTGAATTTGCTGGATCACTGCGCCATGTTCGTCTTCTACGATTGCTTGGTGTTTCTCCATGATGGTTGAGGGTGAAGAAAACACCGATGAAAACTAAAGTAGGTTCATTGGAGATCAGCTCTGACAAAATAAATACGGAACTCTTCCTGTTCCTCTGCCCCACACGCCAGGCTCCGTCTGCGACTGTCTACTGCCAGACGTGTGACTACAGAGACAAACTAAAATGTTGTACTCTATAACATACAGAGATTCTCACTCTTTCATATAGGTGATATGCTACATATAATATAAACTAAACATAATGTTCTATATTTCACGTGGTAGAACATATCACACAAAAGACAGTGTATAATATATAATCACATAATTATCACTAACTACGTACGATAATAATGTCATCACAATACGTATGCACTGGCATCAAAACATGGCACTCACAACTCACTTCATTGTCATAACTCACTTCATTACACAACCCACAGGCACCACCCTAAATAAACAGGTCATGCAAGGCCCAGATTTGATGAATTACTTGCTGGGTATCCTGCTCTGGTTTAGAGAAAGAAGAGCTGCAGTAGCCGCTGATATCAAGGCTATGTTTCACCAAGTAAAGGTCACTCCAAAGGATCATGATGTTCTAAGGTTCTTGTGGTGGCCTAAGGGGGATTTTTCTGTGAAGCCAAAAGTGTATGGCATGACTGTGCACTTGTTCTGAGGTGTTTGGAGCCCAGCATGTGCATCATT
>NC_061840.1:23465845-23467553 GCF_019202785.1 Penaeus chinensis
TGCCATTAGTAGAGTTATCCTGGTAATTGGCTCTGGATTTGTTTACTCTCAGCGGAGGTAGACATTATCCATTTTCCATCAGTGTTGGCTCTGTTACTTTCCCTCCTTCTCTTCCTTCTTTCCTTGTTTCTCTCTATATTCCAGATATTCCTCTTTCCATGTTATCTTTCTTTATTTCTAATTATTACCTATCTCTCTCTCTCCTCGTGTCTATTTTTTCTTCTTCTTCTTTTTCCTTTTTCTTGTTCTTCTTGTTGCTGTTGTTGTCCTTCTTCTCTCTCTCTTTCTCATTCTCTGTCTGTCTGTCAATCTGTCTGTCTGTCTGTCTGTCTGTCTCTCTCTCTCTCTCTCTCCCTCCCTCTCTCTCTCTCTCTCTCTCTCTCTCAAACAGTCTCACCTTTCCTACAATCTCTCGACCACTCATTATATTTATGGGTCAATTTTCCTAAAAATACCTACCCCCCCCCCCCCCCCAACACCCCCGTTCTGCCTCATACTCTACTCCTTTTCCCTTCATTTCCACTCCCTTCCCCCCCTCCCCACGTCGTCCTTATAAAATATATCGTCGACACCCACGCTTATGGCCTTACCCCCCTTTCCCCCCTTTACACCCCCTGTCCTGGCCCCCCTGACCCTAATGCCACTCCTGGGACTTTCTCGGGCTGCCAGGTGTGGGTGGTGAAGGAGGAGGAGGGGGATGAAGAGATGGAGGCGGAGGAGGAGAAGGAGGAGGAGGAGGAGGAGGAGGAGAAGGAGAAGGAAGAGGAAGAGGAAGAGGAAGAGGAGGAGGAGGAGGAGGAGGAAGAGGATGAGGAGGAGGAAGATGAGGAGGAGGAAGAGGAGGAGCAGGTGGAGGAGGAGGAGGAGGAGTAGAAGGAGAGGAAGGAGGTGAGAGTTCAGAAAGGGGATGGAGGAGAAGAGGGGGAGGAGGAGGAAGCAAAGGAGAACGAGAACAGGGGGAGGAGGAGGAGGAGGAGGAGGAGAAGGAGAAGGAGAAGGAGAAGGAGAAGGAGAAGAAGAAGTAAGAGAAAGAGGAGGGAGAGAAGGAAAGTTAGTACAAACAGCAGCATTTGAAATAGTGAGATAAAGAGATGATGGAAGAAAAAATGGGAGAAGAAGAGGAGGAGATGAATGACGGGGGGAATGGTTTCGAGAAGGTGAGGAAAGGGGGAAGAGGAGTAGGAGAATAAGGAATAAAAGTAGAAAGAGAAAAAGAAAGAAAAGGAGAAGAAAGAAGAATATGAGGAAGAGGGGAAAGGATACGTAGGAGAGAGAGTAGGGAAAACGGAGGGGAGAGGAGGAGGAGAAATGACAAAGAAGAAGAGAAGAAAAAGAACTGAGGAGAATAAGAAGTAGAAAGAAGAAAAGGAGGAGAACAAAAGTAGGAAGAGATGCGGGAGGAAAGAGAGAAGAAGGAATAAAAGAAGCAGAATGAGTAGAAGAAGGAATAAGAAGGAATAAATAGGGAACGAGGAAGAGAAGGAAAGGGAGAAGAAACAGGAGAAGGGAACGGAAGGATAAGCAGGAAAAGAAAGAGGAAAAAAAGAGGAGGAAATTGGACAAGGGCAATGAGAGAGGAAGAAGAGAGTAAGAGAGGGGAGAGGATTGGGGAGAAGGGAAAATGAGAAGGAGAAGATGGAGGAGAGAGGAGAAAGGCGAGCAAGCCAAGAGGCGGGAGTGGTTAGAAGGGCGGGGGACGCGCTCAGAA
>NC_061840.1:23467653-23470153 GCF_019202785.1 Penaeus chinensis
CTTAGGTCAGTACGGCGTCTGTTGCACTATTGATCACCCCTGCTAGTTGGAGGGCGTGACAATGAAGGCTTCTGACCACTCTGTGACGCTCTCTTTCTATCTATCTCTCTTTCTCACGTTCTCTTTCTCTCTCTCTGTCTAACTTTCTCTCACGTTTTCTCTCTCTCTCTCTCTCTCTCTCGCTCCCATACTCTCTCTTTCTATCCCTCTATTTCTCTCTCAATCTCTCTCTCTCTCTCTCTCTCTCTCTCTCTCTCTCTCTCTCTCTCTCTCTCTCTCTTTCTCGCTCTCGTTCTCTCTCTCTCTCTCTCTCTCTTTCTCTCTATCTGTATCTATCTATCTATCTATCTTTCTCTCACGTTTTCTCTCTAAAGGGAGCAGATCGTCCAGACACATTCTACATTTACATCACCAGTTGTCACCCAGACGCAAACGAAGAGGCCTTAGAACAACACTTATCAGAAAAGTTTCAAAACATTTCAAGTGCAAAAGCCCATAAGGCAGGTATAACACATGACTACTACACCAGCTTCACGGTGTCAGTAAGGGGAAAGGACATAAAGTCCGAGCTATTTATAGACTCTGATGCTTTTCCCGACAATGTTAAAGTGTTCTTAAACAAAAAACAAGTACAAGCTCGATCAGACAAGGCAACGCCGTCAGCGTTACCAGTGTCTAGATCGTATAATGTCATATAAATACAGCATATAATGCGTAGTCTCTCCTCGGACATTTTAAAGAAATTAAAATGCTAGTTGAGGAGAGAATGATAGACATATAATGCTGAAGTGAAACATGGCTCCACCAGGAAATGGTTGGTAATTTCATAAATATTCCAAATTTTAAAGTTTATAGATGTGATGCAGGGCGAGGAGGAGTACGTATATATGTACGGGATACCCTGAACTCAAACAGGATATAGGCACTCCCATGCTACCTCGGAATCTTTTGAATACATTGAAAAGGTTTTTTTGAGAAATGTCTTTAAAAAAGAAACCGCTTTTCATCTTAGGTGACCTCAATGATGATTTAACAAAATCTAATGCTAGATAAACCTACACGAAACAGAAAACACCTCTTCTCTATTAGATTTAATAATAACTAATAGATCAGACCTCATCCTCCACTTCGATGTATCCCGTGCCATGTTGCTGACCATGAACTTATCACGATGATGTTAAATATAAAGAAAACAAAGAGACCATTGTGTGTATATATGTGTATCGTATCAGTGAACGAACTGTGTAATGAACAATGATATGGCAACACTGTTATTATTTTAGACAGAAGCCAGTCGCACTGTCACCTTGGTACGAGACGGGTGTACGTCAGTTAAGACCCTCGTGTATCTAATCTCTCCTGTCAATATATCACCAAAGGATTTACGCGAGTTTATCTATTCACTTCTGATAGACATTCTGTGGCCATCCCACACCCACAACCATCAGAAATAAAAACTTTGCGCGATTTCAAACACTACGACCCTCAATCTTTCTGCGAGCTTATCTTGTCTAAAGAAATGACTCTATCAGATATTTCATTGACAGATAATGTAAACAACCAAGTAACTATCCTCACGGAAATTATTGAAAGCAGCATTGATGCGCTGGCTCCCTACGTAACACGAACCGTCAGACGTCCCCCTGCTCCATGGATAAATGGCGACATCAAGAGAGCCATTAGCGATAGAAATAATGCTCACCAAGCTCGTATAAGTAACAGAAATGAGGCTGCATTTCAGATAGATTACAAAGCAAAAAAATAAACATGTAAAATTGCTAATTCAATGTGCAAAAAGAAATTACCTCAGAAATAAATTCACAGAATATAAGAACAACTCTGATAAAACATGGAAAATTGTTAGAACACTAGTGCCTCACAACAATCACCTCACTAGTAATTGCACAAGTCCCATACAAAGAACAGACCATTTCAATGACTTTTTTTTCTTCAAAAATTGGTGAACTAACTTACGAGAAAACAATTGCTTCTACATTACAACAAAATACAGATCGAGCAAGGATTACAATTTTTTTTCAGACCACAACCAGTGGACGGAGAAACAATAATCTTAGTAATAAAACACCTTCGCGAAACAAATGCTATAGGAGCAGACGGTATTGCTTTGCGCTTTATCAGAGATAGTCTACCCGCAACTGTACATTATTTGGCGGTCATTATTAACACCTCTCTGGTCACTGGTGTCTTTCCATCGCTTTGGAAACATGGTATAGCAACACCAATTTTCAAGTCGGGGAATAGAGACGATGTCAATAATTATCGCCTTACTATACTCCCTATACTCTTGAAAAATTGTAGTAAATCAACTGACGAGTTTCTTGGAGGCCAATAATTTATTATCTAAAACATATGGTTTTTGAAATAGGTTATCAACTGAAACAGCTTTACTGCAAATTACTGATGAGATCTATAATAACAGACAAAATTAGATAAATTTGCTCACATTATGCGACCTTACGAAGGCTTTTGATAGTGTTAT
>NC_061840.1:23500153-23510153 GCF_019202785.1 Penaeus chinensis
AGATAGACATATAGATAGATAGATAGAAAATAGGGTGATATATAGATAATTGAGTGATAGATAGATATATAGTTAGGTAGATAGATAGGTAGATAGATAGATAGATAAATAGATAGACAGTTATGACTGAGAATGAATAACATATTTACGCTGCTATGGTTATGCTTTTGCCATCATTACTTTGATTACACATCTCATCTTTGTCTTGTAAGTTAGTTCATTCACACGGGAGCTGTTTGTACGGAATTTTGTGGCAGAAATGAATGGCGCTTCCTGCTCTCTGATTGGCTCACAGTTCTGCTCACAATTTCGTCGATGGTCTGTTTCTATGACTGTGTACGAGGATACATAGCGAATATAAATATGTTTCCAAGAGTTATTACAAGTCAAGTAGTCTCAAGGTACTTGAGGTATAAAATAAAACAAAATGACTTTGCACGTATAACGAATGAAGCAACCGTCAGAGGTTGCAACGAACACAAATGCCTCCAGAATTAAAACGTAAAGACTGCACAGGAGTTCCAATTACAAAACCACAATATCTATATCGATTCTAACAGCCTCACGAATTATAACGAGTAAAAATCATGAACCTAAGCCGAACGAAATTACTTGAAGAATCATAACAAATCAACTACCCAGCATCTAGACCGAAAGAAAATGCTCAGATTTTATGATAAACCAACTACCCAAAAATGCCCAAAGAGGCATAACAAACGAAGGCTGAATGAAGCAGTCTCGAAATTATTACGAATGAAGCCGTCTCGATCAATGACCTCCCGGGGAGTCTCGCCGTTACGTGTGTGACCCCCGTTACAGGTGGGGGTTACAGTGGGGGGAGGGGGGGGGGGGGCAAAATAGGTAGGAGGGGAGTGAAGGATGTTACAGCGGGGTGGAAGGTAAGAAAGAGAGAGTAGTAGTAAAGGGTCTGAGAAATGGGGTGGAAGGAAATGGAGGAAGTTACAGTATGGGGAAAGAGGTAAGAAAAGGAGGATGGGTGTGAGGTTAAAGAGGCGAGAGGTGAGGTTTGGGGGGGGGGGGGGAGGGGTTTAGGCGGAGAAGGGTGTGAAGGAAAGAAATATAAGGTGTAGGGAAAAGAGGAAGGGAGCGAGCTAAGGGGAAGGAGGGAGAGAAGAAAAGTGTGTGGAAAAGAACGTAGAATAGGAGAGGAAAGGAGGAAAATGACGAATGACGAGGAGATAAGAGTAGCTAAAAAGGAGTCAGAAAGAGGAGAAAGTGCAAGGGGAAAATAATGAATTGAGAAAAGGTGGGAAAAGACAGAGCAAGAAGGGAGGAATGAAAAATGCGGTATAAAGAATGAAAGGAAAAGGAAAAAGGAGAATTGGAATAAGAAAAAGAGAAATTAAATGAAGGGGAAAGGCATGTAGGGAAGGGGAAGAATTAGAAAAAAGACGGGAGAATACGTAAAAGAAGAATGTAAAGGGTATGTACTGAAAAATCCATGCACTGTAAACAGAAAGTTTGAAAAAAAAAATCAGAACGAAAGATAGAATTGTTGATAATCTTATTCCACCAGACCATCTTCACTGTTAATGTTCCCACTTATATGCCCTACTTGATAGCCCATTATTCCCGAAACCTTATCAACATTGCTGAACCCTTAAGCAATTGCTTTCCCATAACACACACAGAAAAGTAAAAAAGAAAAAACAAAAAATAGACACTTAACTTGCTTCTAGTAAAATTAAAACTCCTCATCAGAATACACGGTTCTCTTTGCGATGAATCTAGATCAAGGGCATTGTGTCAAGTACGGGGGTTGTAATTGGGTCTCTGAGCAACTTGTTGAAAAGAAAAAGAAAAAGAGGTGTTGCTTAGAAAGAAAATGGAGGTATGTAATTAGGTAGTTTTGTAGCTTGTTAAAAAAAAAAAAAAATAAAAATGTTCATTAGAAATGTTCATAACTGCATCGTGGAGATATATTGAGATGTAGATTAGCAAACTGAAACCATGTTTTTGCAATTTCATGCTGTTTATTTTAAGTCTTTTAGGAGATAAAAGGAAAGAGAAGTGCGGGGAAATTAGTAAAAGAGAAGTAACACTTTCTTCCATTTAAGTCCATTTTGCATTAACTTAATACTGAGTGGTTCAGTCTTAGGGTAGATTATTGAAAACGAAAAAAAGAGAGAAAAAAAAAAAAGAATGACATTGTTGAGATTCGTGTCGGGGACAACAACTGCAATATCAGCAACAATGCCAATGTTAAGGACCTAAACTCACATACCCAATAATGCCAAACATTCACATAACTGATGATGATGAAAATAACGATACTACTTTACAAGTACTACTACTATTACTACTGCTATTGAAACTACTACTATCATTACTACTAACAGTGAGGAGTCTACTAATTTATAATAAAGGTATCAGTAATAATAAAGTTAATGATAATAATGATAATAATTTGAGATATGTTAACCAACAAGATAATAATAAACGTAATGATAATAATGAGGATGAGGATGAAGGAAAAGATGATGATGGTGACAATGATAATGTTAATAAAATGATAACATTAATTACAATAATGATAGTTATGTTAAATAATAATAATAATATTGATGACAATAATAATAATAACAATAATAACAATAATTATAACAATGATACTACTACTACTACTAATAATAATAATAATGATAATAATAATAACAATAATAATAATAATAATAATAGTAATAATATTAGTAATATAAACAATAATAATAATAATAATAATAATAATAGTAATAATATTAGTAATATAAAAAAAAATAATGATGATAATGATTGTAATAATGATAATGATCATATAGCATCAACGATAATAGCAATAACAATAATAATAATGATAATAATGTTAATAATAGTAATGAAAATGTTAATACTGCTAGTACTACTACTAATAATAAAGCTAACGATAACGCTAATGATGAAGATGATGATGATACAAGCGATAATGATGATGATGATAACTATAATGATGATAATGATGATAATAACGATAATAATAATAATAATAATAATAATAATAATAATAATAATGATAATAATAACATCAGCAATAACATTGATAATAAAAGGAAGGGAAGGATTGAGAGACAGAGAGACAAATGGAAACCGCTCGTTCCTAGAAATGGCCGCCGTGCGCTCACATGATCCAAGTAAACAAAAGAGAATCGACATCCGTAACCTCGGGACGACGCTTGATTTCTATTTTTTTTTTTTTTTTTCCTTGTTGAAGTGACAGTTTGATGGGATTACTTTTAGGTGTTCCTTTTTCCTGATTGGTTTGAAGTTTGTGGTTCATGATTTCTTTTTTACTTTAATTTGAGATAAGTGAAATGTTTTGATATATTCTTTGTTGCGTTTGAGATCTTAATATTTGTTTTTGAAATCATTATCATTATTTCATACAATTTTCTTTTGGTGTTGTTCAGTGACACTTGAACTGAAAGCAGAGGCCATAAGAATAAAACTAAAGAGAAATAGAGAGAAAAAAAAAACAAAAAAAACAACATTTCTAAGCAGTGATCCGGATTCACGTGAATTGCAAAGCGTTCGCAAGAAACTTACAAAAACGCTAAATAGTTCGGCAGCCTGTCTCTCACGCTCCTACATTCTCTCTTCTCTACTTTCCTGGCACTTTTCTGCCATGAGTTACCTCTTACATTTTCTTCTTTTACTTCTCCGATTCTTAAAGTCATGGTCTGAGTTTATAATTACCTCAGCCACGAAGACACTGGCATAATTATAGTCGCTATTAGTTTATCGATCCGAGCTGTGACGTCACGGCTCTTGGCTGCACGAGACTCACCTGGTCAGGTAAGGTGGCCCTCGAAGGTGTGTCCGTCGCCCCTCGCCCGTGCTGTGCGCTCTCCTTATCCGGCCCTTTGTCTGTCTGCGTGTTTGCTTTTCTTTTAGTTTGTCCGCTTGTTTCTGTCTCTATTTTTTTTTTTTTTTTTTTTTGTATTCTCTGTCTGTCTGTCTATGTCTCTCTTTCTGTTTGTCTGTCTCTCTCTCACTCTCTTTCCCTCTCTCTTTCTCTCTAACTCTCTGTCTCTCTCTTTTTATCTCTGCCTTTGTATCTCTCTCTCTTTCTCTCTTTTATCTCTGTCTCTGTATCCCCCCCCCCCCTCCCTCTCTCTCTCTCTCTTGTATCTCTGTCTTTGTATATCTCCCTCTTTCTCTCTTTTATCTCTGTCTCTGTATCTCTTTAGCATTTTGAAAAGGAAGGCCTTCGAATAAGTTAAAACCAATACACGACAAAATAGCATCTTATGTCACGCTACAGCTGTTAGAAGTTTCTTCTTTGACTTTATGATTCAGATGAAGTTCATAGATATTTTTCTTATGCTTTCTTTAATTCATCTGTTTTACGGTCGTTACCGTTATTGCAGTTTCGTTTTGATTTATATGATAATCTATAATTATAACCAGCAGTCATTAGCATTAGCATTAGCATTATTATTGCTATCATTATTATTGATATTACTGTTGCTATTGTTATTACTACTATTACGAGTATCATGATAGCTAGCGCTGTTCATTATTTTAATTATCATTGTTGTTGTTATTATTATCATCATTATCAATGTTGTTGTTATTATTATCATTATTATTGTCATTGTTATTATTATAATTATTATCAGTGTTGTATTTGCTCTTACTGTTATTTTTTATGATTATTATTGTTATTATTATCATAATTATTATCCTTATAATCATTATTCTTATTCATATTCTAATCATTATTATTCTCACTATTATTAGTAGTATTAACATAATAATCATTATCATTATCATTGGTATTATCATTATCAGTATCATTATCATAATCATCATTGTAATTACTATCTACATTATTGTTATCAATGATTTCCTAAATCCAACAGCACCACCATTGTCCCTTTTAGTATCATAACGTAAAAGGAAAACATCAGAAGTTGCTTTAATACAAACCGCGTTTCTATCCTGATGATCATGATCACTTTAATCCAACAAATAGACAGAGAAACACAAAACATGATAAGAAAATAAAATCTAAGTGGTTAAAAGTAACAGTTGATGTTAAGACTTCGAAATCTGTTTGGATATTTGCGGTCGAGGCAAGTTAGTGCTACCGCTGATGGATATTATGTGTATACACGTAGCCCTCTTACAAACACAAACACAGGCTCCCTCACCTTCTGTGTCTGTGTTTTTCTCTGTCTGTATGAAAAGGAGACATGTGTTTGTAGATTTACTTATTTATTTTTTCTTTTACTTTAATTGTTATGATTGTGATCTTCATGATGATAACGGTAATGAAAAGGATAATGATAATAATTTTAGTTGGAATTACACAAACAACAATGGCAGTATATTAGAATGGCAATGTTAATGATAATGAAAAAGATAATAATGAAGTTCATTATCATCATCAGTATAATCATTAGTGATACCGATATATATATATATATATATATATATTGTTATCATCAATAAAATTGTTAATATCATTGTTACCTTTTTTAACATAACTGATATTATCCTTTTCCTTGACACAAACACAGTAACGTGTACACTAAGATGAAAAAGAAAACAGCCACAGTAAGAAATGAAAATAAATTGTGACGTTTCGGACTCTTCACGAGTTCCTCTTCAGACGAATATTTTTGTTTTTTTCGTTTATTATTCCTTTTTTCCTTTTCATTATTTTCCTTATTATATGAATATGTGCGTCTGAATACACAAACACACACACATATAAATGTAAATATGAATATAAACTTATATGTAAATATATGTATAAATATAAACGTAAATATAAATGTAAATATGTGTACGTATGTATATATAAACATACATATATATATATATATATATATATATATATATATATATATATATATATATATATACACACATATATATAAATGTACTTATATATACACACATATATGTACACACACACACACACAAACACACACACAAACACACACACATATATATGTTTATATATATATATATATATATATATATATATATACATATATTATATATACATTATATATATATATATGTATATATATACATATATTTATATATACATTTATATATATTCATATATATATATATATATACATATATATATATATATATACATACATACATATATATATATATATATATATATATATATATATATATATATATATATATATATATATGTGTGTGTGTGTGAGTACACACACACACATATATATATATATATATATATATATATATATATATATATATATATATCTGAATATATATATATATATATATATATATATATATATATATATATATATATATATGTGTGTGTGTGTGTGTGTGTGTGTGTGTGTGTTTTCTTTGCCATGCCACGCCCTCTGGACTCGAAACTTACAAAGTCCAAATTAAGAACTTTACGAATTTTGATATTTCCGCCTCTAATTTATCGACATTATGCTATTTTCATCTCTTTTCGTGACTGATGTTAACGCCTTTCCATCATGTGCTGTTAAGTGTGCATATTGTTAATAAGTGTATTCTTTGTACATCACGTTTTGTGCGCGCGCGTGTGTGAAAAGGTCAATGGGAGAAATATTTATATATGTTAAAAAATAGACTTTTCTGGGAGAAAAAGTATATTTGCTTGCTTGTGTATGTGTGTGTGTGTGTGTGTGTGTGTGTGTGTGTGTGTGTGTGTGTGTGTGTGTGTGTGTGTGTGTGCTGTGTGTCGTATTAGGCCTTTGCATGTCTATGTTTGATAGTGTGACTGTGTGTGTGTGTGTGTGTGGGCATGAGTATTGCGTGACTGAACATGTGTGTGTGCGATAGCGCGTATGTAAGTGCAGATGAGTGTCTGTATTTGTATAAGTATAGTAAAGAACCATATTACACAAATTTGAGATTAATGAGTCGACATTCAGGAGGAAAATTTGCACTCTTATCTAACTTCTCTCGTTGCTAAAATAAGCTGACGATTAACGCGCGGAAGTGGCTGAAGATTCCAAGACTCACCGTCCAAAATTGCGGCTATTAAAGAAAAGAACATACCCCCCCCCCCCCCCATTAAAAAAAACAACAACAATAACTTCACAAACCAGCAGTAAAGGTACAACAAATAAAATTATTGTAATATAGTATTGATAATGATTATAGTACTACAATAATAATGAGTAATAGTTGATGAAAATATGAACAGTAATAATGATAGTAATGATGATGATAATGATGATATTAACAACACTAACACCAGCAACATAATAATAATGATAATTACAATATTGATTAAAATAATGACTATAAAAGTTAATAATAATAACAATAATCATAACAACAACAATGATGATAATAATGGTGATAATGATAATAATGATAATAATCATGATGATAATGATAATGATAATAATCATGATGATAATGATAATGATTATTACAGTAATAACAAGTACGATAATGATGACAGTATTGGTGATAATAATGATAATAATATAACAGTAATAGTAACAACAAAAACAACAATAATAATAATAACGATAATAATAATGATAATAAAGATTATCATGATGATTTTAATAACGATGGTGATAACAATGATTCTACTAATAATAGCAATAATGATACAATCATAACATGATAATATGCTAATGATAATGATCATAACAGGGAGGGGAGAGGGAGGTCGAAAGGAGAGAGGAGGGTTGTTGAGGAGAGGGGTAGGAAGGTCGAAGAAGGGAGGGGAGTGGGAGGGGAAGGGGTAGTGAGAGAGGGAGGGTAAATGCCCCAGGGAGAAAGGTAACTCATACACGTGTGGTATTTTAAGCCACATTTATACTGGGCAGCAACACCCACCTGGTCCGTGTAAGTTGTAAGAGCCAGGCCAGTGCGTCATGCTGAGAAAGAGGAAGAGGAAGAGGAGGAGGAAGAGGAAGAGAAAGGGGAGGAAGGCGAAGAGGTAGAGGAAAAGAATGAAGAAGGGGAAGAGGGGGAAAAAAAGAAGAGGAAGAGGAGAAGGAGGAGTAGGAGGAAAAAGAAGAGGAAGAGGAGGAGGAAGAAGACAAGGAGGACGATTGGAGAATAGGAGGAAGAGGAAGAGGAGGAGGAGGAGGGAGAGTAGGAGGAAGAGGAAGAGGAGGAGAAAGAGGAAGTGGGGAGGAGGAGGAGGAGTAGGAGGGAGAGTAGGAGAAAGAGGAAGAAGAGAAGAAGGAGGAGGAAGTAGACAAGGTGGCTGGGAGAGTATGAGGAGGAGGAAGTAGAGAGGAGGAGGGAGAGGAGGAAGAAGAGGGAGAGGAATAAGGGAAGAAGAGGAGAAGGGTGAGAGGAAAAGGAGAGAGAGGAATAGAATAGGAATGACAGAAATGGAGGAGGAAATGAAAGTGAAAATGAGAAAAGGAAAAAGGAACTAAGAATGGTGTATAGGGGAAGAAGAAAACGAGAAGGAAGAAGGGAGGAATGGAAAGGAGAGATGAGAAGGAGATGAGAGAGGAAAGAGAGAAGGGAGTAAAGTAAAAGAAGAACGAGAACAGAATAGTACGGCGAATGAGTAACGGGAGAAAGAAGAGGAGAAGTGGGAGTGGTAGAGGAAGGGGAAAAAGAGGAAGGGGACGAGAAGGGGATGAGGAAGTAAAAGACAAGGAGATGAAGAGGAAGAAGATTAGAAAAAGGACGAGAAGAAGGAGGAGGAGAAGAAGAAGAAGAAGAAGAAGAAGAAGAAGAAGAAGAAGAAGAAGAAGAAGAAGAAGAAGAAGAAGAAGAAGAAGAAGAAGAAGGAGGAGGAGGAGAAGGAGGAGAAGAAGGAGGAGGAGGAGGCAGGAAAGAAGGAAAACAAGCATTATTTTGATGGTAACAGCAAATATCCAGGAAATCGTAACAATAATCATGGTAATAATGGAAATATAACTAAATAATAAAACTATGGGAGACTAAGAGAAGGAGGAAAGAAATAAAAAATAGAGAAAATGTTATACAGATAAGAAAAACGAACAGCTAAAAACAACGTAGGAACGGTAGAAGAGGAAGGAGATGAATACGAAGAAACTGATGGAAAGGAAATATATGACTAAGATAATGAATATGGTAATGAAGAAGAAGAAGAGGAGGATAAAGAAAAGGAAATTATTTCGAATAAACTCTAAGTACAGTAATCGCGTGATAAATATGACCTTTATTATATAACATCCTATATATGGGTTTATCAGTCATGTAACTTATATATATAGTGTTAGGTAACGTTAATAATTAAGACTGCATAAAGTAAGGGTGTACCTGTTTATGCTGCATTGTTCATGTTGTCAGTTGCTGCGTTTCTTACATTTTTTGTCTTGCCTTTTTCTGTTTTATTTTGCTTCTCTCTTGTTTACTCACTCGCTTTCACGTTATTTCCTTCTTGCTTTTGTTCTCTTTCTATCTAGCTTTCATTGTCTATCTGTGTGTCTATCATTCTCTCTCTCTCTCTCTCTCTCTCTCTCTCTCTCTCTCTCTCTCTCTCTCTCTCTCTCTCTCTCTCTCTCTCTCTCTCTCTCTCTCCCTGAGGTCACGCGCGCGGGCGACCACACAGAAACTCACACATATTGGCACACACACACACACACACACACGTGACCGAAAGAAGAAAGAAAGAGTGAAGTAAAAACTCACGTACACAGACACACACGCCCTCACGCACTCACGCACTCACACAGACACGTGCAAACGTAACTCGCCTATACACGCAATCATAACAAAACACAGATCACGCACATAAACAAACCTCTCTTTTCATTCACACAAACACTCGGGGATTTTCACATACAAGCTCGTTCACATTAAAGATGATTGATGACAATCTTAATGAAGCGGATGTTGGTGATGATGATGATATTGATGATGTTCACGAAGATGCTAATTATAGTAGTGTTTTTAATAATGATAATATCATTAGTGATAATGATTCTGATAATAATGAAGGTGATAATAATGATGATTCTGGAACAAATAAAAGATG
>NC_061840.1:23567653-23575153 GCF_019202785.1 Penaeus chinensis
GTTTCGTTACTCTAATGATTAGAGATTATCTAGTGGTTCCGTATCTTGGGTGTGTTCCTGTTGGCTTCTTTAAAGTATATATTTAGTATTATCTTTTCGTGTTTGTTTTGTATTTCTTTAGTATTATATTTGCGGGTTTGTGTTCGAATGTGTGCGTATGCGTGTGTATGTGTTTTGTGTGTGTGTGCGTGTGTTTTTGTATGTGCGTTCGTGTGTGTGTGTGTGTGTGTGTGTGTGTGTTTGTGTACATATGTAAATAGATCGACAGATAGATAGGCAGACAAAGAATATGAAATGCGTGGGCGGTATGGAGGAGGGAAAATTGGACGTAGACACACACGCACAAGGAGGAACGGGGGTTGGGTAAGGGGGAGAGGTTGAGGGCAAAGAGAAAGACAGTGAAAAACAGATTTAGTTACTTATTGATTACTCATTAGCATACCCCATGAACATGCTAACTGTCAGAAAGTGAAATGAAATTTTACTTACACTCTCGCGGGGCAACTAAAATATATTCTTTCGACACGTGACTTCCTTTAGTACATAATTTATACCCGAAAACTCCTTAATAAAAGAGATTTGGTGTATGATATTATTTGAACTTTTATGATCTAGACTGTCACGCTCATTCGCTTTAAGTTGATATTGTTTT
The DNA here is from genome assembly GCF_019202785.1 of Penaeus chinensis. Classification (NCBI taxonomy): domain Eukaryota; kingdom Metazoa; phylum Arthropoda; class Malacostraca; order Decapoda; family Penaeidae; genus Penaeus; species Penaeus chinensis. The sequence continues at coordinate 23,568,306 of NC_061840.1, forward strand.
ATTGTTGAAATCACATGTTTGTTTTTAAAATCGCCAGGGATAATATTAACATTTTCTTCAATGTATATGAAATTACCCAATGTTTTGGAAACACTGTTATTTTTTTATCTCTATTACGCTGAATCCGGGAAGATTTTGCATTTATAGATAATGGTATAGATAATTCAGCATTTGCAGACACAGTTGCAAAACCGAAACTTAAAACAGGAAGAGGTGTTCACGCAAGCACGCAAACAATTACACGCAATTACATAAAAATACTACACACATCGTACACACACACACACACACACACACACACACACACACACGCACGCACGCACACACACACACACACACACACACACACACACACACACACACAAACACACACACACACACACAAACACACACACACACGCATGCACGCGAACACGCAGAAACAGAATCAATGAATTAATCAAACAGGCAACAATATCAACAACAATAATAATGATAACATAATGATCATAATTATCATTATCATAATAATGATTATAATGATAATAATAATAGGTATTATTATAATGGCGATAATGTTAACGAAATTAAAATAATAATAGAAATACTGATAATGACAATAGTAATGATAATGACAATGTTAATAATGATAATGATAATAATTATAATAACTAATAATTATTATATCTATTATGATTCTAATAATGATGATGGCGATGAAGATAATAATACATCCTAATTCGTGTTGCACTAAAATTTCCCAAAATTTACTCTGATTTTACTTAATCTCCCTTGAGTTTAAGGTTTAAACGATTCAATAATCAGCCAAAATCTTTCTTTAAGATGACACGGGTGTCGTTAAAGCCAGGGATTTAACCCTGGCTATCGATTTTATCATTAACAAGTATCTGAAAACTGATGGAAGTACGTCTCCCTATACCTAAATCTCTCTCTCTCTCTCTCTCTCTCTCTCTCTCTCCCCCCCCCTTCCCCCCGTCTCTCTCTCTCTCTCTCTCTCTCTCTCTCTCTCTCTCTCTCTCCTCTCTCTCTCTCTCTCTCTCCCTCCCCCTCTCTCTCTCTCTCTCCCTCCCCCCCCCTCTCTCTCTCTCTCTCTCTCTCTCTCTCTCTCTCTCTCTCTCTCTCTCTCCTCTCTCTCTCTCTCCTCTCTCTCTCTCTCTCTCTCTCTCTCTCTCTCTCTCTCTCTATATATATATATATATATATATATGTAACAAATCCACACAGATATAGACACTCATTATTCTTATAAAGACCTTCATTATTCTATTTTTTATCTTAACAAGCACAATCTTTTATCTCGGCACACAATGCCTAATCAGCAAGAATTAATGATAACAACAATTTCCACCAAGTTGTGGCTGAATCATACAAAGCCCAAAACATTTCCCAGTAATACAAGAATACCTCAGAAGTTCCGTCCCCCTCTCCACCCCATCTCCCCCTCTGCCTACCCTCCTCCCACTCCCCCCCTCTTGCCCCCACCTACACCCCCACACCAAAAGCAGTAAGTGAGAAGAACTAACTGATGATAAATCGCATGACTCCATGCACGAGAGAGCGGCGGAGGAGAGGAAGGAAATCGATGGCTGTGTGGGACGAGAGAGAAAGAGAGAGAGATATAGACAGAGAAAGAGAGAGAGAGATAGATAGACAGAGAGAGAGAGAGAGAGAGAGAGAGAGAGAGAGAGGGGGGGGGGGCAGACGAAATAAAAATAAAAAGACGAAAAAAATCAAATAAAAAAGGGGATAGGCAAGGGCTAGGAGATACGAGCGATGCTTCCTTCACAATTCAAGGCGTTTCTTGATAGTTTTCTCACCCCCCCCCCCCCCAAAAAAAAAAAAAAAAAATAGAAGTAAGAAGAGAAGAAAGAGGTCAATAAAGAAAGAAAAAGAAAAATAACAAGAAGTATGCATCGGTATTACTGGTTTCCATTATTATTTTCTTGTGTTTATCTTTTCGTATTAGATATATTTTCATTACTTTTATTTACCTCACTTATGTCATATTCTTAAATATTTCTCATAAATATTCAGAATAATCACATCTTTATTTTAACACACAATTAGAACTTAACAAGACTTTAGTGCGTTGTATTATGTAAATGTTACCGCAATACCGATGTTCTACTTAACGGGGTTCATCAATCGACCCTTATGTGACCAATTATTAGAGGTGAAATTGCCTTGTGATCTTCCGTCGTTGATCAGTCCCGAACTTATGAAATTAGATGTAATATCAATTTAAGAGACGGAGAGTGTTATTTTCTTCTCCTAGATCATGTTCAAAGGGTAATTACATAGTTTTGTATAAGAGAAATAGAGACAGAAAATAGATATATGATATATATATCAATTTATCTATCTATCTATCTATCTAGACAACCCACACACACGTGTGTGTGTGTGTGTGTGTGTGAATGTGTGTGTGCATGCACACATACAAACTTACATACACACACACACACACACACACACGTGTGTGTGGGTTGTCTAGATAGATAGATAGATAGATAAATTGATATATATATCATATATATATATATATATATGTATATATATATATATATATATATATATATATATATATATATATATATATATATATATATATATATACTTATTACATGTATATACACACATATACTTATACTTTTTATCTCCTATTTTGAAGCTCTTCTGAACAAAAATACAAGACCCTACTGAACAAAGGAACTGGAAAGAGATTTTTTGTCTTCATCCAATTACTCAGATATTCTAATCCTTCGGTGCCAAAGATTAGTGGCACTTCAGAGTGACACAAATCTTCACGTGCACTGTATATGTGGTCTTAAGTCTCGTGTAAGTACTTTGGGTTGATTGAACAATTCTTTTATGTCCTAAGGTTGTTGTTTTTTATCTAATTATCACTTAGTCTTTGATTTATGTCTACATGTGCATTTATTTTGTGTGTACAAATATGTAAGCACACACACACAGTCTCTCTTTTTCTTTCTATCTATCTCACAGACACACACACACACACACACACACACACACACACACACACACACACACACACACACACACACACACACACACACACACGCATACTCACACACACATATGCACGCGCGCGCGCACGTACTATATGTTTGCATACGGTTATATATCCAGTCTCTCAAAGCTGTTCCTTTAGCAGCGAGTGGAGGGAGAGAGATTTTGTGTGTGCGTGAGAAACGCCCTGGTCATTACGTACGACGCTACTGCAGACAAGTAGGATGAAGTTTTATTTTGGTTTTAAACGTTGAAATTACGCAGTGAACTGAAATGTGGATGGCGGGGCGTAGAGTTTTGCATGTTCCAGTTAGTTGAGTGTCTGTGTTGGTGTTCCTGTTCAAATGTCCGCGAGTTTGCCCTAAGTTTAAGTGATACCTAAGGTCTGCATCTGAATTCATCCAGATGCCGCTGTAACTTATCTGCATATATCAATCATGCACGGAGTAATGGTCTCATGCACGGAGTAATGGTCTCATGCACGGAGAAATGGTCTCATGCACTGAGAAATGGTTTCATGCACGGAGTAATGGTCTCATGCACGGAGTAATGGTCTCATGCACGTAATAATGGTCTCATGCACGGAGTAATGGTCTCATGCACGGAGAAATGGTCTCATGCACGGAGAAATGGTCTCATGCACGGAGAAATGGTCTCATGCACGTAGTAATAGTCTCATGCACGGTGTAATGGTCTCATGCACGGAGTAATGGTCTCATGCACGTAGTAATAGTCTCATGCACGGAGTAATGGTCTCATGCACGGAGAAATGGTCTCATGAACGGAGTAATGGTCTCATATACGGAGGAATGGCCATTTATGATTTTCTAATTGTTTACGAGTCGAATAAAGACAGGAATGTTAAATTATTATAAATGCTAATAACAGATACTAAAATGTCAACCGAGAAAAGACGTTTTACGTCTTAGATTCATCGTCCCTTTTGCCAATAATACACATTCCAAGGTCAGAGACTCCAGGCTCATGACTCACCATAATGATAAAACACTAACACTATGTTGAATGGATATTTACTGCACATACGTAAGTACTGTGATGTTGTTTATGAGAAGGACAATAATTTCATTGAAGCCATTGTCCTCGTTTAGGCATCATTCTTGTCCATAAAGGAAAGAACCTACGCTTGTGTCTACGTTTTATGTTTTGTTTCTAAGCTCCTCAGTGATTATATTATTCGGCATGTATCTTTGATTATGAGATTTTTATAAATACAGCTTCTGTAACACATGATATATGATATGACTTGAATGCTGGATGAATCTTAAAAACAAAACAAGAGCAAATAAAATAAGATTAAACAAATGAAAGAGCTGGGTTCTCCCCTTAGAAACATAAAGGAGTATATTTTGCCCACACGAACGGATTAAAGGATTATATTCAGAGAGCATATGCAAATGAGAAACATTGCTTGCATGCTGTACAGTACTTCTGTTCTTCTGCAGCTAAAATTAAGAATGCAGATGCGCATGGTAAACAAATTTCCGTATATGAATTCAATTTTGTAACATATTCTCTGCCGTCTCGTTCGGATTACGTAGCTCTATTTCTTATGGCTCTTTCCTGATGCAGTTGCTGATAAATTTCCTTCGCTGACTTTGCACATAATGTACACTTTTTTCTTCTTTATTTCTTCTTTTCTTCTTGCCTAATCTCTTTTCTCTTCCCATTTGCTTTATTTCATACATCACTCTCCTTTGTATCACTGGGTACAGCATGATAAACAAAAGAATGACACTGCATTAGGACCATTTCGTTACATTTTTTGTTTTGAATTTATATGCATCCAAAATCTTATTTGCGTAATCCTAAAGTTCCTCTCTTCATATTTCACCAAACAATTTTGTTTATCTCTTTCGTATCACCTGATTCTGTGGATTTCGTTTACTCATTTTCTTGTAATTCTGTAGTGGATTTATATCATATGTGTTGGAATACACGATGAGAAGGTTACAATATAATGTATATTCATATAGTTATATGTTTGCATGAATGAAAGCATGTATATTTGTATATCATTCAATTATTTGTGTTTATATGTTGTTGTTGTTTTTTTGTATTTAAGCGAACATGGATACAACAGTGAATCATTTATGTAAGCACCTCAACCATTTACGAGATTTTGTATCGAAAAATGGAAAAAAGAAAATATAATTTATCATGTCATATCATCCTACACTTTTGCACAGCATTTGACCTAGAAATAAGAAAACAAAAAAGTATTCATTTTAAGATGAATCGGCATATTATCAGCACCAATTCGTTCGCTTTGAAATAAAATGAAAATTCCATCCATTTCCTGGTTTCCTTGTTTATCTTTGAACCGTGGTCACTTTTTTTTTTTTTTTCATAATTTCTCATTTCATTGTCTATCATTGTTATGGTAACAGTAAAGAATGTTAACAGTATGAGGTAGAGAATTCAATGATATATGCCATGTAATCACAGTCACAAGAACAGTATAATCGTTATGCAATGTCAAGAAATTATAGCAACATTACTGATAATTATGGTGATTATCTGTTCCCTTTTTCGCTAATTACACCTTACCTTTATTTTACCTCATTTGTTACCTTCGCCCTGTCCTCGTTACCCAAATGACCTAGATTTATTTTATTACGTCTTCTCCCTCCCATGTTTACCTCTTCTTCCCTGCGTGTCGATTTGATGGATGGTTTAAGAGAAGGATGGATGAGAGGAAAGAGAGGGAGAAAAGAGTAACAGAGGAAGGGGGAGAAAGAGAAGGAGGGAGATAAAGGAAAGAAGAAGGGAAGGAGAAGGAGGCCGAAAGAGGGAGAGAAGAGAGATAAAGATAGAGATAGAGATAGATAGATAGATAGATAGAGAGAGAGAGAGAGAGAGAGAGAGAGAGAGAGAGAGAGAGAGAGAGAAGGGTATGGAGTAAAGATAACCAAGAAAAAAAATCTTCCAGATATTATTTTCTAAAATTAGCCTTGTTATCCCTTAAAATTTCTTTAAACAGAAGAATTAAGAATGATAACCACTCCCAGTATAACTAAAAATGTCAATTAAACAAATGGTAAAACTTTTTATCTATCACCAACCAACTAATCCGTAACTACAACAACGAAAACAGAAAAATCAGAGTGAGAATGTAATAAAAAAATACTTACAAAGCAAATGAGACACAAAACAAATACGAAACTGAGAATAACAAGGGCAGAAGAACACAGCATTATCCAACAAACAAATAAGCATGCAATGTGACCTGACTTCACGATCGTCAAGCCAGGACAGATACTGCAAGACCGTGTTGTCACAGACAGTTCATAGGAATTTGGGCAGTGAGGTCATATTGTAGGAAAGGCCATCGTGAATAGAGTTATATTCTATAAGCATATTTCGTGCGGGGTGATGTGTGTGTGGTAGTCTTGGTAGTCAATTGTAAAGGGTGGCGTTGGACCATTATTAATGAATAAAGTAATGATGATGCTATAGTGATATATGAGTAACATTACTTTAGAATCCCTTACTACTTCTACTACTTCTACACTAGTCCTTCTCCTCTTACTCCTCCTCCTCCTCCTCCTCCTCTTCCTCCTCCTCCTCCTCCTCCTCCTCTTCCTCTCTTTCCTCTTCCTCCTCCTCTTCCTCCCCTTCCTCACTTTTCTACTACTACCGCTGCTATTTATCCTATCACCTTTACTTCTACTACTGCTACTGTTACTACTACTACTAATACTACTAATACTACTATCTGTGCTCCTACTACGGTTACTATTATCATTATAACTATCACCACACTTGGTATTGCTACTACTAATATTACTTTTACT
>NC_061840.1:23595153-23610153 GCF_019202785.1 Penaeus chinensis
TATATATATATATATATATATATATATATATATATATATATATATATATGTATATACGTATGTATATAAAACCGAATATGTATATATATATATATATATATATATATATATATATATATATATATATATATATATTTATGTATATACGTATGTATATAAAACCGAATATGTATATATATATATATATATATATATATATATATATATATATATATATATATATTTATGTATATACGTATGTATATAAAACCGAATATGTATATATATATATATATATATATATATATATATATATATATACAAATGTCTATGTATGTGTATATATATGTATGTATATATATATATATATATATATATATATATATATATATATATATATATGTGTGTGTGTGTGTGTGTGTGTGTATATATGTATGTATATATATGTATATAGATATATATATATATATATATATATATATATATATATATTTATATATATATATATATATATATATATATATATATATATATATATATGTATATATATATATATATATATATATATATATATATATATATGTATATGTGTATGTATATGTATATATGTACATATATATATATATATATATATATATATATATATATATATATATATATGTACATATATATATATATATATATATATATATATATATATATATATATATATTAATACACCTAGATAAACAGTGATTGCTATATGATTTATGGCATCGTTAAATCTTTGGTCTCCTTTTCCTAAAATCAACTAACACCTTCGTTAGGTTTTATAATAAGACCTCTTTTCGTTTCTAACATTGCCTTTCACAATCTTAAGTTGATCTTTTAGATTTTTTTATATGTTTTGTCTTTGAGTTCACCTCAGATTCCTTTATGTATCAGCTCTTCTTATAAAATTTCCTTTTTCAGAATGTTATGATGCACTCAATATTTTTTTTTCAGGTTTTCAGGTTGCAAGAGACAAACTATTTTTTCATTTTGATTCTTGCAGATCATCAACACCAAGATTTAGGATTTCTGCGCTCTCTTAATATTTTCCCTATCTCCTCCTTTCAGATTTTAGGATTTTTTTTTTTTTTCTCTTATTAAATTTCTTTTTCTGAAGCTCCCTGTCACTGAAATCCTTCCACTTCCTTCCTTTCAGATTTAGGGTTCTCGTCCTTTCTTATTCAGATCCTTCGTGCATATTTCCTTTCAGACTTCAGACGCACTCATTTCTTCGGACTACCTTCATTGAGCACTCTTTCAGATTTAGGGTTTCTCACTTTTTAAAAAAAAATTCTTATGGGCTCCCTACAGCTTTAGTATTTTCTCTTTCTATTAACGCAATTCTTCTTACAGCCTCCTTTCCGATTTAGGACTTTCATTTTCCCTAATCCTTCTTCTGACTCCTTTTCAGATCTCGGTTTCAATATCTTTACTAAAATTCTTCCTATCTCTCACTCTCTCTTGCTTTTAGAACCAACCCTACACTCTCGCTGTCTCTTTCCTGATACCCACCCAACAGCCACGCTTCAGTTCTTAGGATTTCCCTCTCTATAACTGAAACGATACTTTAGAATTTCATCCTACAGCCACTCTCCAGATCTTAGGCCTTCACACTCTCTATGAACTGTAATGGTCCTGCATTCTCCCTTCTTTAATGCCATCTTGCAGCCACTCTCCAGATCTTAGGCCTTCCCACTCTCTGTGTATTGAAACTGCTCCCGCAACCTCCTTTGCAGCCGAACGGACAAACAACCATCCACATGGTATGCGAAAGGGCGCAAACAGCACGCCGCTTTATGGGTTCGAAGGCGCCTCTCGTCAAGCGACCTTCCCACACAGCCATTGACGGCAAAAGAACGTCAGCCACGGCATCTCTAAACATCGATACGAAACCAACGGTTAACAATGTCAGCAGCGATGTATATATTTAGACATATACACATACTGTAGAATAATCCTCGTATTTGATTTTGATATACCCTTTGGTTGTGCTTTTTTTATTTCCTCTCTCTTTCCCTCCCCTGTTCTTGAATGATGATGCATCGCCGATTTATATTTTTGTTCCGTTGTTTACTTTTTTTCTCTAATATCTTGTATAAGAGACTTTCCCATTTTCTTCGTTCTCCCTTTCCGTTTTCTAATCCCCCTTTACGTTTTCTATTTCTCTCTTTTTTTGAGACTTGAATAACACGCTTTTGAGTACTTGTGTCAAGAGAAGACAAAACACACGTGAAAAGACATGACAGTTCATGGAAACAACTTTTGCTCTCACATCTGCTATCTTCACTTACACTGACACGGCTGGAGGACGCTCAGATTTATGTCTGTTTCCTTCTATCATGCCAAAACAGGTGTGGTTTTTGAATTCATTTTTCTTATCAATAATTTTACTTAATGTTTTCCTTTTGATATGAATCGATTTTTTTTCGATTCAACTTTGGGGTAAGACGATTAACTACTAATTGATTACTCTGCTGTTTTCTATTTATTGTTTCTCTCTGTTTATACGTATAAGACATTTTTTAAACACCTTAGACTATCTATAGATTTCTAAGGATTTGCTATATGCCATGCGTGACGAATTTTTGCAAACCGCAGGGTGTTTTCCCCAGAATTTTTTAGGGGTACATTTCCGAGAAAAAAAAATGTTGGTGCTGTATATTTTTTAAATATGGCTTTTGTATGTACATGCGTACTTGTACATATATAGAATTTTTTCGTGTGCATTTTCTCGTCGCCAAATGATACATTTTTAATAAACCATGTATTTTTTCTACAATTTTGAATGGCTATTTTTGGTCAATGAAAGCTATAGACTTCTTAGTGCCTGGGCCTAGCTGTAAGCCTTTAGTTTTAAGGATTTTCCTAGTAAGCAAAATGCATGATGTCTCATGATGTTTTTTTTTTTTTTTCATTATCTTATCTCTAGATTTGTTGCAAAAGGAGTGGTGTTTCTGTTCAGCAAATTTTAAGTTATGCTATGGCAAAGAGTTGTTATATTTACTAATGTTCCTTTGTGTATAATAATGAATTGATAGAATAGAGTTCTCATGGTAATTTTAAGATTTGATCATAATATATTTTTCTCATCTTTTTCTGCATCTCTGTCTTCTTTTGTCTCGCACTTTTGTCCCTTTTCCAATCTCTCTCTCTCTCTCTCTCTCTCTCTCTCTCTGTCTCTCTCTCTCTCTCCCTCTCCCTCTCACTCCCACTCCCTCCCTCCCTCTTCCTCCTCCCATCTCTCTCTCTCTCTCTCTCTCTCTCTCTCTCTCTCTCTCTCTCTCTCTTTATCTCGTACTCACTCACCCCTTCTCTTTTCATCACTACCCCCTTCTTCCTCATATTCTTTCTCTCCTTCCTCCTTTCGTTTTCATACTCCTCACTCCCTTTATCGACTCAAATCAAACCCTTTTCTCAAGACTAAAAGATCTTGAAATCTCCGAGGCGAATCAGCCTGTCTGTAGATAAAGCGAGCGATCTTCCGATATTCATTGATAAGTCATCAAGATTCTGTTAGTCTTTAGTCTGAACTTTGTACTTTTCATACTTTCGTAAAATACTTCATATTCAGTTCCTTAAAAATTACCCATTCGACTGTGATATTGGAACAGAAATTTTAAATATAGGAAAGAAATCATAACGGAAACCGATTTCAGGAAATAAAGATCATCAATAAAGTTTCCTTGTCTTTATCAACTAACGAGGTTAACAAGACAATCAAAAAACAAAAAAACAAAAAAACAAAAAAATAACACTTATCACCACAAATCGGAAGATCGCCAGATGAGAAACATTTCCTGGTCATAATAATAACAGAAACAATAACAATAACAATAATAACCTTTATTTCTCTTCTTGTATGTACCTAACAGCCCAGAGATCAGACTCCGGCTCACCTGGTGGCCAGCCGCAGCACCGGGGCCGCCGTAGCCCTCATGAAGATGATTCTTATGCATGCCAAACATGACCTTAGGCTTACCAAGGATAGCGTAAGTAAAGCATGCGAGAAAAAGGAGAATAGTAGTGCCTTGCTGTCGGTAGTTGCAATAGGTGTAATGTCAGTAGTATTAGTAGATGTTGTTGTTGATGTTGTTATTGATGATGTTGTAGTAGTAGTAGTAGGAGAAGTAATAGTAAAAGCAGTTCTTGTTGGTGTTGTTGTTCTCGATGTTGTTGCAATAGTAGTAGTTTTTGTTGTAGTAGTAGCGGTTGTAGTAGAAGTAATAGCAGTTGTTGTAGCAGTAGCAGTTGCAGTAACTGTTGTTACTGTTGTTTTAATAGTAGTAGAAGCAGTATCACCAGTAGTAATTGTTGCTGTAGTGGTTGTTGTTGCCGCAGTAGAACAGTAGCAATAGTAGTTGTAGCAGTAGTAATAAATATAGTTGTTGCAGGAGTATCAGATATCAGCGATAATATTAAAGATATTAATAATGAGAAGATAAATAACAGGCAGTAGCTCGTGATACTAATAACACATACATTAACAGATCGCTTTGAGATCAAGAAGGTAACGTTCTACCATCAGTACAAGCACGATGAGAATGGAGATGCTAAACTCATAACTATCGGTGATTTCTCCGTTTAAATAAGATTTTTTTTCTCTTTTCATTGTTTCCGCCTCGGTTATTTCACATTACATTATGTCTGTGTATTGTTGCTGATATTTACCAATGACGGTGAATAATTGCAATTACTCGCTTACTCGCTTTTCTGTTGGTTCAGAATTCGCAACGACATTAATTGGGTATTTTTCTAAAAAAAAAAAAAAAAAAAAAAAAAAAAAAAAAAAAAAAAAAAAAAAAAAAAAAAAAAACAGTGTTTTAAAGACATGATTTACTCGACATTTTTTTTCTCTTCAATATTTGTGATGCTACCAATTCGCAGGTGACTTCATTGGATCAAAGTTCATGACGTCACTAATTTGCTGGTAATTTCAAGGGGGCAATGAGGGTGACGTCATGGATTTTGCAGATACCATATTTTTGGGAAATAACTTTGATGTCAACAAATGATTGATGATATCGTCTGTCAATCTATTTGTTTATCAATAGTGATATCACCACCATCATTATTATCTTTTCATGTTAAAGCTACAAAAAGTATTAATACTTTATTCTTACAAAAGAGAGAAAAAAAACATAGACTTGGGTATAGAATCCTGATAACAGTGAAGAGAAAAATCACAATGACGAAAAAAATGAAAATAAGAAAAACCGACAAGAAGGGTATTCAAAGTAAAGAAAATAAACACATAGAGGAAGCATACAAAGCAATAATGAAATGTGTTTTAAATAAGAAAGAATATATATATGAAATACAATATCCTGCTGAGCCATTAACACTCGTATACCAAGAGCATAATAAATAATTAACTTTATGCATTTCTAGAGACGATTACTATGCTCCTGAGTTAAATTTAGCTTTAAAATCACATATTCAGCATTCCCGACCATCAGTGCTGTGATTCACGCTAAAATTACGATGGTTAACATCTCTTATGTTTAAGAAGGTTATTTGCTTATCTGTGTTCTGCATATGACCGTTATTTTCCTTCTGTTATTTTCTAATATTCTTTCCTTGTTTCTTTTAATATGCGTCTTTTTGTTTCCTTTCTGTTTCTTGTTTTGTTTTAATTCTTTTTTCCCTTCGTTTATATTCCTTTATATATTCATCTTCTTTTTTTTCAAATTTCTTCTTCTTTATTTGCCTTGTAATTTGATACCATCCGTGATTATTGATGTAATTATTATCAGGAATATTTTTGTCTTTTCTTATCAATTAATTATGATCATGTGAATGTGAAATTCCCAGTTATCAAGGAATTTATATCGTTATATTTTGGATCAATAACACTCACGCATCAGGACCACCAATAACAAAATTATATATATATATATATATATATATATATATATATATATATATATATACACACATATATACATACACACATATCTTTAGTTTCTCTTCTAACTAACAACTGAGCAGATAGTTAATATTAGATAAAAATAATAATACAGGTGACAGCTCGAAAGAAAGATGGATAAAGAAACGCAGGATAAAAATAAAGCCCATATTATCACATAATGCTCCCTCGTAAGTAAACACAGCTTTTTCTACTTCCCCCACAATTACCATCAATTACCTTACCCATGCGCAAACGCCCGTGCGCAGCTGTATAACTTCTGTCTAAAAAGGACTCTCCCCTTTTTGTTCTTTTTTTTGTTCTTTATTATTATTTTTTTTACGACACAAAGAGTAATTCCCCAGAAAATTATACAGTTTCTTCCGTGCTGCGTAACAGGGAGCAAAATTGTTTGCCTGTTCTGATTTATTACAATGTCCTTGTGATTATGGGCATACTTTGCTGTAGGTCAAAGGGGAGGAGGAGGTCTCGGGAAGTGGCGGGGGGAGGGAAGGGAGGGAGGGAGAGGGGGAGGGAAGGGGAGAGGAGAGGAGGAGGGAGAAAGGGGAAGGGAGGAAGGAGAGGGGGGAGGGAGGGGAGGGAAGGAAGGAGAAGGGTAGGGAGGGGAGGGAAGGGAGAGAATGTAGAGAGTGAGAGGGAAGGGAAAAAAAAAAACATAGGAACCGAAAAGGAAGAATGGGAAATCAGGGCAGGGAAGAAAGAAAGAAAAAAACGGAAATGCAAGAGAAGAGGAAAAGAGAAAAGGAAGGGAAGTGAAAAAATAGAAAAGAAGTAACTGATGAAAGGATAGGAATAGCAGACAAGGAGAGGAAGTGGGGTGCAGTGAGAAAATTATAAAACAAAATTACCGAGTATCATCTGCATCAATAAGGAGAAAGTGAACGAATATGAGCGATTTACTTAAAATCCTTTAATACGATTAACTATCTTATGAATAATTTGCATATATCCACTCAAATAAATTAATAGTGTTTGAGCAATGATAACAAAGTAATGATAAAAGGCAAGCGAATATATAAAGGTTAGAGCTATACCTCACAGCAATATAAGTGAATAGAGAGAAAATAAAAGATGATATTGAATTCATAAATATTAAAAAAGCAAAACAAAAGAAAGCCAAATCACGTGCCTTTGAAGAACACGGACCGCGTGACAAAAGCGAGTTAATTCCCCAACACATTAAATCACATTCGTTAATGGGAAAACTTCCTTACTTCTTGCCGGGCGATCCTGCAAACCCTCCACTCCCCTCCCCTCTACCCCCTCCTTTTCTCCCCATCCCCTGACTCGTCTTATTTTCCTCACCCCTTCCCCTTTGCTATTTTCCTTACCTCCTACTTCTTATTCTCCCCCTCCCTTCATTCCCTCTTATTCCCCTAACTTCCTCCTACCTACGGCCCATCCCTCACCCTCTTCCCACTCCCACATACCCCCATTCATTCTCCTCTTCCCCCTCTCCCTCCCTCTCCCCTACACATTCCCAATCCCCAAACCCCTGGTCCATGCAACCCCCCCCCCCCCCACACACACACACACACACAATCGCCCTATAAGAAAAATAAAACGAGAAAGAGAAAAATAATAAGGATAAAATAAAAATATATGACCTGATCATGCACACGTAGCAAAGGTCATTTGCTCACTTCATTGTTACGCGTCGCGGGAGGTCGAGCAGAGATAGAACAGAGAAGGGGGAGGGGGTTATGGAGTAAGCGTGGAGTCACAAAGAGTACCAGAGGGTCGACGCAGGGTTCTTGGGAGTTACCAGGAGGGCTGAGTGAGGTTTCAAGGAGTTAGCAGGAGGGCGGAGTGGGCTCGTATGGCATTACGAGAGGGGTCGAGTGGGTCCCTTGGGGGTTACTAGTAAGACGGAGTGGGTCCCAGGGAGACACAATACGATCAGCGTAAGGTACCAGAGATTACCAAGGGGCCGGAGTGGGGTTACATAGGCGCCTTCTGTTGGGAACGGGGGAAGGAAGGTCGCAGAACACCACGGGTTTGGACTGGAGTATCCCGGGATTACGAGCCGAAGTGGGGTCACACGGGAGTACCTTGGTGTTGGGGTCATAAGGGGGCCACCGAATGGTAGGGGTAGGGTCGGGATAGCGCCTGGGGATACAATTCAGTTTGATTGGGACAATGCACAAGCTCGAGGTTACGTCACGCCACCTTGTTATCCGCTATTGTACTGGGTTGTGTCCGCACTTCTCTCGGCCACAAGGCGGGGCTGGGCAATGAGGATACATATTTTTTTATGGTTGTCTTTTTCTTATTTTCTATTCTTTATTCTATGACTTTAACACGCCGCTCGTTCTTTAACTCACTCTCTCTCTCTCTCTCTCTCTCTCTCTCTCTCTCTCTCTCTCTCTCTTTCTCTTTCTCTCTCTCTCTCTCTCTCTCTCTCTCTCTCTCTCTCTCTCTCTCTCTCTTTCTCTCTCTCTCTCTCTCTCTCTCTCTCTCTCTCTCTCTCTCTCTCTCTCTTTCTCTCTCTCTCTCTTTCTCTTTCTCTCTCTCTCTCTAATTCTTTACTTTCTTAAATATTTCTTCTTTTTAACTCTATGACGATTGACGAGTATTAATTGCAGTAAATTGATAAACTAGAAATATCAGGGCAGGGAAGAGAAAGTCAATGATGGAAATCAAGAAATTATAAGGAACACATGATAGACAGTAAATACTAAAATTTAAATAAAGTTAATAATGTGATATATAATAAAATATCATACGAAGAGCAACTAAAAAAAAAAAAAAAAAAAAAAAAAAAAAAAAAAAAAAAATATATATATATATATATATATATATATATATACATATATATATATATATATATATATATATATATATATATATATATATATATATATATATATATTACAAGTACATTTTTTAAAAATATTCGTTAGTCAAAAAAAAAAAAAAAAAAAAAAAATCAGACAATTATAAGCCAGCAAAAGCATATTTCATCTAGTGTTCATCTCATATAGCATGGGATAATATTCCCCCGCACGTACGTAAAAGTGTAAAAATGTTTATTCACCAAAGAATAGACTAACAACTCAAGGTCTTAGCAGCTGGATTCACATCGTAGTAAACACGAGGGCTAGCATACGTCTAAAAGAAGTTAATAATGACTTTTATTATAATGATACAGACAGAGAAATTAAAGAAAACAGTTAGCAAGAAATTAATTCTAAAATATGATATTAGAAAACGATAAGAAATAAAATAAATGAAATGAAATAATTAGAAACAAAATGATAAAAAATATATGAAGAAATGTTTCTCCCCCCGGAAAAAAAAAAAAAAATCATGGACAAATTACATAAGCCAACGAAAACAAAAAATGCTGAGTCTATTTTCGATGTTGTCAGGTCGTTATAGATGAGAGTATTGGGTTTCGTTATATGATGTTAGAACTATGAATATACTGGGATTAGGATATGCCGGACATGCCTGGTGTGAAGTATACAAGTTGGGCTTTTGTTCCTTCAGCCGCGTTCTGAAATGTCGATGGGAAGGAGTGGAAAATCGAAGAGGATGGAAAAGCAGAAAGGAAAAGGAAGAAAAGGAAAAGAAAAAGAAGAAGATATTAAGAGAGGCTGGGCTAGAACAGAGGAAGAGGAAGAAAACCGAAGAGGCAGGAAAAGAGGAAAAGAAAAAGAAGAAGAAGAAAATAGAAGAGGTACAAAAATAAGAAAGGAAAAAAAGAAGAAGAATATAGAAGATGCAGGAGTAGATGAGAGGAAGAAGAAGCAAATAGAAGAGGCAGGAGAAGAGGAGAGGAAAAGAGAAGAACATAAAAGCGACAGGAGGAAAAGGAAAACGAAGAAGAGAATAAAAGAGGCAGGAGAAAAAGAAGAAGATAGAAAGATAAAAAGAAAGGAGAAAAAAAAAGATGATAGAACAGTCAGGGGTCTACTAAAGGAAGGAACAATAAGAAATTAAAAGAGACAATAGCAGAGGAAAGAAGTGAAAGAAAAAAATGAAAACAAAAAAGAAACAGGAGTAAATGCAGAAGCAGCAACAGAAAAAAACAAAACAAAAAAAGGATAAGCAAGAGAAGAAAAGGGAAAGAATGAGGAACAAAACAAAAGTAGAAAGAAGAAAACAAAAGACTAATAAAGGAATGAACACATAAGACGCAAGAGAAGAAGTAAACTAAAGGATAAGAAAAAAACAAACAATAGTAACAAGAACAAGAAAAAAAAAAAATATAGAAGCAAAGGTAAAAGAGAGAAAAGAATAAAAGGAAAGAATCAGAAATGACCACAGAAGAAGATAATACATGTAGTAAACTGAAGAGGAAAGAAGCAAACAGATGGAGACTTAAATGATAAAAAAGAAGAAACTGAAGAAGCAGAATAAAGCATAAAGAATAGGAAATAAAACAAAAAGAATAATGAAGAATAAAACTGATAAAGGTTGAATTAAATGTTAGAAGAAAAGCAGAAAGGAAGAAGAGACGAGAAGATAACAGAAGAAGTAAAGATAAAATAAGAGTAAGAATAAAAGAGAAAAGAAATGAAAAAAGAGAACCAGAATTGAAAAAAAAAAAATAAGGACAGAAAGAGAAAAGAGAAAGGAGATAATAGCAAAAACAGAAGGGAAGAATACAATACATAAATAAATAAAACGAAAGAGAAAATGCGAGAACCAGAACTGAAAAAAAATCGAATTCCATAATACTCAAGTTACCGAACATGACAGAAGAAAAAGCTTGCAATTTTTAGTCACAAAAGCCCCTTTACGGTCTTGTGATTAAGAGAGCGCGAAGGGCAACAACGTGGCAATGTTAGATGGCTCTGCATTGCATGATTCTCCTCCCAACTGATGCATGAGAACTTCCATGGCACAGCCTGACTTTCCTAATTATATATCTATGCTCTGAAGTTATCCTTCTCTCTCTCCCTCCCTCTCTCTCTCTCTCTCTCTCTCTCTCTCTCTCTCTCTCTCTCTCTCTCTCTCTCTCTCTCTCTCTCTCTCCTCCTGCTCCTTTCTCTCTCTCTGTCTCTGTCTCTCACTCAGTCTCTTTCTCTCTCTCTTTATCTCTCTCTTCCTCTCTCTCTCTCTCCTCCTCCTCCTGCTCCTCTCTATCTCTCTCTTTCTCTCTCTCTCTCTCTCTTTCTCTCTCTCTCTCTCTCTCTTTCTCTCTCCCTCTCGCTCTCTCTCTCTCTCTCTCTCTCACTCTATCTCTCTCTTTGTCTCTCTCTCTCTCTCTCTATCTATCTATCTATCTCTTTCTCTCTTCCTCTCTCTCTCTCCTCCTCCTCCTGCTCCTCTCTCTCTCTCTCTTTCTCTCTCTCTCTCTCTCTCTCTCTCTCTCTCTCTCTCTCTCTCTATCTATCTATCTATCTATCTCTATCTCTTTCTCTCTTCCTCTCTCTCTCTCTCCTCCTCCTGCTTCTCTCTCTCTCTCTCTCTCTCTCTCTCTCTCTCTCTCTCTCTCTCTCTCTCTCTCTCTCTCTCTCTCTCTCTCCTTTCTCTCTCTCTCCCGCTACCCTCCTTTCGTGTGTTTTTTCTTTCGGTATTTTATGCATTTTGATTTCTTTATGTATTTATTCTTTACTTGCCTTATGATAATTGGCGAAGAGGTGTGGTTACGTTTTGATTATTTTTTAAATATTATCTTACTTTTCTTTTCTTTTTCTTTCATTTTTAGGTCGGGAAATGTAACAAGGATTTGATCAAGCAAAGTCTTGCGTGTCATGGGTATTTTTCTTATTTCCTTTTTTACTAAACCTTGAGAAAGAAGAAGCTGAACAAAATATGTAAAAAAAAAAAAAAAAAAAAAAAAAAAAAACGAAAGAAAGAAAGAAAAAGAAGACGTAACTCGCACTTGCCCACAGAGAAAAAAAAAAAATTGTACACTTCAGACTTTAAAAACATATGTCACAAAGAATTCATGCAAGTTCAAGACGTAACAAAAATTTCCTTGTACACACCCGAGTAGCAACGAACACACTCACCATGAAATATGTGAGTCACCCCTTCTCCTCTTCAACAACGCAATTATATACCAAAATAGCACGAGAATTCGGGAATGTACCTGTCACATGATGGAACATATAATAGCATTACGGTCTTGATAGTCACGCCGACGCACTTATCCTGGTTTCGCTATAAATTTCGATGATGCATTTCCTACAGCGACGCATGGGCACTTTGCGAAGCATAGGTCTAACTCATTGGGTGTTAATGAAGCTAAACTAGGGTATATAGGTTATGATGAGGATGGTAATTAGTTGTCATTGGTGGTCTTAATTAAGTGACATTAAAGGTCTTAATGACATATTGGTGGTCTTTTTCTTAATAAGGTTAACACGAGGCTGAGGTGACGCATTGGGTGTTGTAATTAGCTGCTGTTAATGAGTCTTGATGATAGACTCGTAATCATTTTGGTCACAATACTTTTGGAATTAGTCTTATGAATATTATTTTCCTTCCTCTCCTTCCATCTCCCATTCTGTATCATAATTTCTTTATTTCACTGTTCGTATATATGTAAGAGCTTATAAAAGTTTTAGACTTGACAAAAGGACGAAGGTAAGTACGCATATACTTCAAGGCATAAAGAGGTAAATAAACACAATAAACTCTTCAACTATTCGTTAACTAATTGAAATATTTCAATTAGAAACTTACAAGAGGTGTTACGGTAATCATCATGATAAACAAATGATGATGATAATGATGGTGGTGGTAACAGCTATGATTATCAATGTTAACAGTAATAATAATAATCACAGATAGACGGATCAAAAAACAGCTATATGCACAATATATATATATATATATATATATATATATATATATATATATATATATTGTCCTAACTCCATCCAAAGCTAACTGCCTTGCCCTCCGACAGCGTGGCGACATCCCCCTCTTCCTCGCCGTCGACGCAGGCAACCAGGGCCTGAGCAAGGAACTCCTCTTTCACCACGGACCCGAGCAAGTGAAAGCCATAAGGGCGCACACGAAAGACACTGCCCTTCATATAGCCTGCAGAAGAAGGGAAACCGAACTCGTGAGGCTGTTGGTCGAAGCCGGAGCTAACACGGACGAAAAGAATGTGAGTACAGTTCGGATCTGTGAATGAGTGTTTAGAAATTTTGAATGAATGAGTTTCGAAATTGTGAATGAATTAGGTTTCGAAACTGTGAATGACCTAGGTTTCGGATTTGTGACTGAATAAAGCTTCGGACACTCGAATGTTATTTCGTTTGCTATTTTGCGAGACAGAGAGAGAGAGGTCTGTAATATTTTCGTAATCTGTTTTCAATGTAAATTGCAATGAATATAACCATACTGTTTTGTAGGACTATGGTTCTAATAATGGTAGAAGAATATGGTGTAACGAGTGAGTGGATGTTGGTGATTGGAATGCAAATAAAGATTGAAAATGCGTGTTCCTCACTCCTTTGTGATTTCGCTGTTCTTTCTTCTCTTTTCTGTGCGTCTTTATTCTGTTTTCTCTCTTTTTATATTTTCAATTCTCTCTCTCGAGCATAAAGGATTTCTTAGACATTGCGTTGCATGAATTTTGCACTTGGCTTTCCAAACCCATTTATCTTTTTAATGTTTGTCTCTCAACAAATATAAATAAGCACATACACCATATGTAAGTACATACATAATACATATGCATATATATATGTGTGTGTGTGTGTGTGTGTGTGTGTGTGTGTGTGTGTGTGTGTGTGTGTGTGTGTGTGTGTGTGTGTGTGTGTGCGCGCGCGCGTATATATATATATAAATACACACATAATCGCATGTGTGTGTGCTTGTATGCTTAAATGCAATACATTTGTATACATGCTATATATACACAGATACACAGCCAAAGAACCTTATCATAAATGCCTATAAACGATCTTTGCATTCAGCTGCTCATCTACTTCTTTATCTCTCAAATTTTCTCTTGACTCCTTAATGACGATGGATCAACTCATTTTCGCGTCCAAACCGATACAACACAGAGATGATAATGCTTGCTTGTCTTGTGACTGTCTTCGAGAGAGTGATTGCTTTTAGCGTCTCTTGAATTGTTTTTGTTGTGGCTTTATGGTAATACTGATGTACTTGCGTGAGAAAGGAGGATAAAAAGAGGATATATCTATCCTACACATACATAAGTGGTTACATACATACTGAAGGAAATGTCCTTACAAACATTAGTAATTAATGTTACTCTCTCTCTTAAAATGTACGAACAAGATTTTTTTTCCCTCGTGTCTCGCATCACGATTAGTTTGAAATTAACGATTTTGTCTTTCATGCCAATAGTCTGCACAAATATAGCTCAAATATATACACAGGTACATATATTGTAAGATAGAGAGTGAGACAAACAGACAGACAAAGAGAGAGGTAGATAAACTGACAGAGAGAGATAGACATTTATATTTAAAAGAAGAGACGGGGGGAAATAGGTGAATAGGAAAGGATGAGAAGAAACAGATAACAGAGAGAGAGAAAAAAAATTAGAAAGAAGTAGAGAGAGGGGAGAGTAATTGAAAGGGAAACACAGACAAACAAACACAGCCTCTTATAAACAGCCAAAACACTGCGTTTGTGTTTTTCTTTTTTAACTACAGTATAGTGTACAGTTTCTCTTTGTTTGGGTGGTGGTGTCAACATAGCTAAACATATGGACGAACTTCAATAAACAGTGAGATTAGGGAGTTGCCAGCCATGGAACTTCGTATAGGTACTGAAAACTCTGATAGCTTAAAAGATAACAGGTGTAGGAATAATGGCAGTGCTAATAAAAATGATAATGCAGATGAGAGGACTACTACTTATATTACAAGCATTGCTGCTGCTACTATTACTATCAGTACTACTACCAGAAGTAATAACAGTAATAATAATGATTTTGATATCCATGGCGTTACATAGCTATAATAATGGTATGAATAAATAAATTAATAAACCACGCAAAATGATGCATTTGTAAACGTAGTTGCGTAAATTATGTTTGTATATTAATCGACTATAAATTATATTTACTTTATCGAATAGAAAATTAGAACACATGGTTTGTTTAAACCATTTCAGAAAAA
>NC_061840.1:23615153-23617653 GCF_019202785.1 Penaeus chinensis
GTTGATAATAGTTATTGCTGTTGTTATGTCTCCCTTTCTTTCCTTTGCCTTATTTATCACATTTTCACGCACTTCGATCCATTATCACTCATTACTCCCCTTCCTTCCTTCGCTTATTTTTAGCATTGCGTCATTAGTCTGACCTCATTTCAAATATCGTAAAGAGAGAGAGAGAGAGAGAGAGAGAGAGAGAGAGAGAGAGAGAGAGAGATAGAGAGATAGAGAGAGAGAAAGGGGGGGGGGGGATAGATAGATGGTTTGAAAAATGAATATATATTTGACTTGAATATTTTTCTTTCATCTCCATCTCTCTCTCTCTCTCTTTCTCTCTCTCTCTCTCTCTCTCTCTCTCTCTCTCTCTCTCTCTCTCTCTCTCTCTCTCTCTCTCTCTCTCTCTCTCTCTCTCTCTCTCTCTCCCTCCTCCTCTCTCTAGCCCCCTCTCTTCCTCCCTCCGTCTCCATCTCTCTCTCTCTCATTTCTTTGTAATCATTCTTTATCCTAATCCATTTTTACATTCTTATTCACAGTCCGCGGGACAAACGGCGTTACACATCGCTGCAGAGGAGGGAGATGAGGCAACAGTCAAATATTTCTACAGTGTTCATGTTAACCCGAACCATACTGATAATGATGGTAAGTATAAACAATTTAAGGATTGATATGATTAAAGAAAATGTTGAAGCTATTTTGCAAAGACTTGGGTTATTGTTGATATTTAGTACGTGTGTGTGGGGGGGTGGGGAGGGGGGGTATGTGTGAATGCGTATTTGTATTTGTGTTTTGAGAGTGTGTGTGTGTGTGTGTGTGTGTGTGTGTGTGTGTGTGTGTGTGTGTGCGTGCGTGCGTGCGTGCGTGCGTGCGTGCGTGCGTGCGTGCGTGCGTGCGTGCGTGCGCGAGTGAGTGAGTGCGTGCGTGCGTGCGTGTGTGTGTGTGTGCGTGCGTGCATCTATGTGTGAAACTTTGTCTATTCGCGTTATATTCAACCAACAAGATAATATTCACTACTACCGTCCTTCTCAAGCACCTACCAGACTTTTTATCGCAGTCTCCCAACTTTCCATACTAGAATACTGCCTTCCACATCAATAGGACTGGCTCGGGAGATGTAAAAAAAGAAAGATGAAAGGCGGCTTTTGATTGATTTTAGGAACTAATCCAAAGATCACGAAGCGTTTGTTTACCTCGAGGTGAAGAATGGACCCCGTTTTCTATGCCCAAGTCTCCGTTTTCTTTTCATCAGCTTCTCGTTTTCTAAGTCGAGGTCACGGAGTTTTCAAGGTTTTTAGTTTCGTAACGTTTTATTTTTAGCTCCTAATCACTGTGGATGATTAAATTTGAAAGATAATCCAGATGATGAAACTTTATAAATTATGTTTATTTTGAGTCAGAGTTTGGTTGACGAGATATTAGACGATTATATGGCATTAATTATGTACGGTAAATAAATAAATAAATACAAATCGAAGCAATTTCCTCAAACAGGTTTTGAGTCTATTCCTTATTATCTTCTTTTCCTCCTTATTCACACATTATCTTATTCCCCTTCGTTCTTCTCTTTCTCTCTCTTCCTTTCCCTTTCACCTTCAATCTTCCTCTCCGTCCCATTTCCTTATTATCATTAAACATTCTCACACACTATTTACACCTGTCTCCCCTTAATCCATCCATTCATTGGTTCATTTATTCATCCATCTTTCCACACTGCTCATCCACCCATCAGGTCACCCACCCATCACCATCTACCACCCCATCCTCCCGCCCACTAGACCCCTCGTTTTCAGCCCAGCCACTCATCCATCTGTGCCCCGCCCACTCACCAGTCCACCCACCCCCTCCTCCCGCTTCCACTCACCCCCTCTTTTCCACCCACCCACTCAGTCTCACCTCCACACCCCCAACGCTTCCACCGAGCTATCCCCACTCTTCCACCTACCTGCTCATCTCCTCTTTCCACATAACCACCTCCCCCCTATACCACCCACCCATTCCCCCTCTCCCATTTCCCCCTTCCCTCTTCCTACCCCTCCCCCCCACTTCCTCTTCCACCCATGCCTCCCTCCCTCTTCCTACCCCTCCCCCCCACTTTTCTCCTCCCCCTTTCTCTTCCACCCATGCCTCCTCCCTCTTCCTACCCCTCCCCCCCCCCCTTTTCTCCTCCCCCCTTCTCTTCCACCCACGCCTCCTCCCTCTTCCTACCCCTCACCAACCCCTCCCCCCTTTCCTCCTCCCTCCACCCTCACCCTTCATCCACCCTCCACCCTACTACCATCTGATCCGCCCCTCCACCTCCTCGGCAGACAAGACGCCCATCCACATCGCTGCCGAGAGAGGCTACACGCAGATCGTGGACACCCTCGCCGAGAAGTTCAAGGCGTCCGTGATGGACAGGACCAAGGACGGGTCGACGCTCGTGCACATCGCCTCGCTCCACGGACACCCGGACACGGTCATGACCTTCCTGAGGAAAGGTTGGTGTGGGGGGGGGAGGTGGGGAGGGGGG
>NC_061840.1:23622653-23625153 GCF_019202785.1 Penaeus chinensis
GGTAGGTAGGCAGATGAATTAGATAGGTTGATAAAAAGATAGATAGGTAGATTTAAATAGGCAGGTAAGTAGGGAGGTCGACAAACAGAACAACAAAGAAGGTGATAATGATAATAAAGATACTGATAGCAATAGTTCCGTAATAGTCCTTAGCCATTGAGTCAAAGGGCAATTCCCAGGTAAATATTGGTGATTGACCTTAGGAAATTAGAAGATACAATACATTGTAGGAAATATACTGCTAGTGGGTATTTCTGAAATAGATGATAGGATCTTGATGAAGAAGCAATGACATTGTGATTTGGAAAACGTTAAAATGTGTATCCAAACAAACAAAAAAGTTATTGAGAAAAAAAAAAAAAAAATACAAAAGGAAAAAAACAAATCAACACGTACATATCTATTATAAAGAGAACAAATGCCTCATACTTTCGGTTTTTATTTGATTTTTCCCGCTTTACAGTCACAGGAAACTCCAGTCCATTTCGTGGCAACATCTGGCAACGAGGCAGTGCTCACCGAGATGCTCCACTTCGCGCCGCACGACAAGGTATTTCGAATGAGATTATGAAAAACAAATGAATAAGCAAAAAGGAAAAAAAAGAAAAGAAAAGAAAAATATAAGATGATACACACGAAGATTCCATTTAATATTTCGGCTCCTACTGAACCTCCTCGAGGAACAAAATACAAAGATAACGCACACACGCACAAACACACAGACCTGTTTGTGTGTGTATGTGTTTGTGCATAAGAAATAATCAATTTTGAAAAAAATATATTTATAACTCATTGTTCGACTCCTTTATCTCGCCTCTCTAACTTTGATTTGCGCAACAAAATGTCAAACAGAGAAATATAAGATGATATGCAAGATTTTATTTAATATTTCGGCTCTTATTGAACGCACACATACGCACACAAACATGTATATATATACGTATGTATATAAATATATATATATATATATATATATATATATATGTATATATATATATATCATAATATATATATACATATATATATATCATAATATATATATATATATATATATATATATATATATATATATATATGTATATATATATATATATATATATATATATATATATATATAAGATATAACTAGTTCAGAAAAAAATATATATAACTCAAAGATTTTTGTCCGATTCCGAAGAGTTACACAGTCATTCCGTCACCCTGTATTCATTTTTTAATTTTCCTTTTTGTTAATCAGGTTAATTTACCTAATAATTAGTATCACACTTCATTCATTTTCTGTTTCCTTTATTTATCGATACATTCAGTATTGTGTCCCCATTTTGTAAATATATTACTTAATTCATCTATTTCTACGAGTGCCACCATTTTCTTTTCTTTTTAAATCAATATATTCCTCAATTAATCCCTTCTTTATAAATGCCACCGCACCCCTTATCTTTTTCTTTTATTTTTTTGTCTAGTTTCGTCATTATATCATTCAATTCATCCATTCTCTATCACATCCATCATCGATTTTTATACCATCACTTCCATTATAACCTTCATTACATTCATCCATCCATTTTATTCGTAATTTCCTTCATTCATCCATTTTCATTCATAACTTCCTTCATTCATCCATTTTCATTCATAACTTCCTTCATTTATCAATTTTCATTCATAAATCGCTTAATCCACTCTACCCCCTCTCCGCCCTCTCCCGCCCGCAGATCCAGCAGCTCATGAACGCCCAGACGGCGACGGGACGGTCCCCGCTCTTGAACGCGTCCGACCACGGCCACGAGGGCATCGTCACGACCCTCCTCGACCACCAGGCCAGAGTGGATGTGTTCGACCACGATGGCAAGGCGGCGCTCCACCTGGCGGCCGAGCACGGCTACAGATTGGTGAGTTGGTGGCGCGGCGAGGACAAGGAGGCGGGCGCGGAGTTTGGAGTTTGTTTTCTTGTTTGGGTTTCTCTTTCTCTATCTTTTATGTGGGTTTTCCGAAGATTCTCTCTCTCTATCTCTCTCTCTCTCTCTCTCTCTCTCTCTCTCTCTCTCTCTCTCTCTCTCTCTCTCTCTCTCTATATATATATATATATATATATATATATATATATATATTTCTCTCTATTTCTCTCTCTCTCTCCCTCTCTCTCTCTTGCTATCTATCTGTCTCTTTTTTATCTATCTATCTCTGCCTCTCCCTCTCCCTCTCTCACAGTGCCTCGCCCTTGTTTACTCCCCCCTCCTTCTTCCCTTTCTCTCTCTGCCTCAGTCTTTTTACAGTTCACATGACCATCCCATTAAGTCCATCATAACTTTTAATCCCTCATCACCAACTCCCCGACCTTGTTTTTAAATGATCATGTCTGTCTCCCCCTTTGCTAATTCTCAAATCTTTCTTTTATTACGCTCTTTAGTCTTTCCTTCTTCCTTTTTATTGTTGCTATTATCTCCCCCTCAGATTTACCATTTTCTCGTCTCATTATCTTGGATTTTATTATTTCTGGTTC
>NC_061840.1:23637653-23642653 GCF_019202785.1 Penaeus chinensis
CACCTTCATCCATCTGCCTCCCTCAACCTACCCACACACCTCCACCCCTAAAAATCCTTTCCCTTTATCCCCATCTCCCCAATTTCTCCTCCGCACCATCCACCTTCTTTCCTCTTCGCCCCTCCCCTCCCCTGCTACCTCCCTCCACTCCGACCGACACTTATCCCGGTTCCCTATAAACGCCTCTTTCCCCTCTATATCTCACCCATACACCCCAACCCATCCCAAACGACTCACAACCCTCCCCAATAATTTCCCGTTTACCCTCCTCCTCATATTATCCTCATTCCCTACCTTTTACCCCTACAACTCTTCACCCTTTTCCTTCCCGTCCGCTTTCCCTTTCCTTCCCTTTCCCCAATTCCCCTTTCCTTCCATTTCCCCATTCCCCCATTCCTATTTCCTTCTCTTACTCCCTCCCCCTCTTTCCCCCATTCCCCTCCCCCTCCCATCGGAAACCTTCCCCGCCGCACCAACAGGAGAAAGAGAGTAGCAAAGACCTGCTGGAAGCCTCCCTGTTCAGCGAGGCCCTGGCGACGGAGCTGGTGGCCATTTCCTCTGCGTCAGCGTCTCCCGGCCTCATCCTCCGGGCGGTGGACAACAGAAACGTCGTTCTGCTGGACTCCCTGATCGAGCACGAGCAGAAGGAGGTGAGGAAGTTAGGAGTGTAGTTGACAGAGGGGGAAGATGGGAAGATAAATGGAGGAGGTGAGTACGTTACGAGGGAATTTGACAGTGGAAGATAGGATTAGAAGTTGAAAGAGACGAAATAGGAAGAGAAGTGAAGGAGGTGAGGAAGTTAGGAGGCTGGGAGTAGGAAGAGAAAGAAAGGTATGTAGAGGGAAGTTAAGAAGAGGAAAAAGAAAGAGAATAGGAGGGAAGTTATAGGAAGAGAAATTAAGTTAAATTAAGTTAAAAGGGAAGTTGAGATTCCCAAAATAGAAAGAAAAGTGAAGGTGAGGATGTGAGAGGGATGTTATGAGGGAGAAAATGATACGAAAAATGAAGGAGTGAAGTTCAGAGAGGAAAATAATAAGAGAAATGCAGGAGTTGATGAAGTCAGAAGGGAAGCCGTGAAAGAGGAAAGAGGAAGAACAATGAAGGAGGGAATTAGAGAGGAGAAATGAGAAGAGAAATGGAGGTGAGAGAGTTAGAAGGAAGTTACGAGGGGAAAATAGGAAGAAAAGTATAGGTGAGGATGTGAAAGGGATGTTATGAGGGTGAATATAGGAAGAGAAATGAAAGAGGTGAAGAACTTAGAAAGGGAGTTGATGGGGGGGGGGGGGAGGGGAGGGGAAGGAAAATGCAGGAGGAAAGTTCAAAAGGGAAATGGGAAGTGAAGGAGGGGAGGAAGTTAGAATGAAGTTGAGAGGGGGAAGAATAAGAAGGAAATAAAGGAAGGAGGAAGTCAGAATGAAGTTGAGAGGGGGAAGAATAAGAAGGAAATAAAGGAAGGAGGAAGTCAGAATGAAGTTGAGAGGCGGGGGGGGGGGGGGGGTCGGAAGGGAAATGAAGAAGGGAAGGAAGATAGATGGAAGAAATTGGGAGATAAATGAAAGAGAGAAATTCAGAGGTGAGGAAGTTTGAAAGGAAGTTGAGAGGGCAGAAATAAGAAGAGAAATAAATTAGGGGAGGAAGTTAGAAAGAGGAGAGGGAAAAATGGAAAGATAATTGAAGGGGATGAGGAAGTTAGAAGGAAGTTAAGAGGCAAAACATTGACAAGAAAAAAGGAAGAGAATTTAATGAAAAAACACACATTAAAGTTAGGTTTCTGGAGAGATGAGAGATGTATTCGAAGAAGATTTCGAAACTTTCTCATTCTTCAAAAGCACCCAGCTTTTGATCTTTTTATCAACAAAATAAAATCATTCGTTATTCAAGGAAATAGGTTTTGGTTGGCTCGATGAATTAGTGAAGAAGCAATAAGCAGACACTATTAATCCCGTCATAACTCCCATGCCATTAATATGAGCGAAAGCAATATACATTAACCTTCCTTGTGTCTACGTACTGCCCCTGTGTATAACTCCCAATGGTAATTCCTCCAGGGGACCACCCACCCGGGGGAATACACGAACAAAAACAAAAACACACATTAACAACCCCAACGTCATCTCACAAAAGCACAGTGTACAAATCCCCGTTGTATTTCTCCGAGTAATCGCCCACCTGGGGGATAGCACACACGCAAAATGCTAACCCCACCCGGCCGTTCCCTTTGTGTATTCCCCAAGTAACCATCCACTTGGGGAAATAAGTAAACAACACAAAATAACAACCCCAATATAACCCTCACCCCAACAACCAATCCACTTGAACATAACCTTGTCTAACCCCTACCTGCCCCCTCCCCTTGCGTATTCCCCCAGGTGATCGCCCACCCGGCCGTGCAGCGCTACCTGACGGACGTGTGGATGGGCAGCCTCGACTGGCCCAACTGGAAGATGAGCGCCGTTTTCTTCGCCTTTCTCTTCCTGCCGCCCGTCTGGATTTTCTTTAGGTGAGCCCGTTTCGTTTGCGTTTTTGTCAATGTATTTATTGCTGCCATTTTTTATATCCTAGCTCCCTCCTTTTTGCCATAGGTCTCTACACATTTTTATTACTTTCTTGAGTCCTCCCTCTCGCCCGGATAAGTGAGCCCGTTTTCTTTATCGTTTTATCTTTTTTGAGGGTAAGGGTAGGAGTGGTGGCAAGAGATTCGAGGGTGATTAGTGTAAGATGTGTTATTTTGTTTTTCTTCACTATTTATATATTTTTTTCTCTTCTGTCTGTCTGTCTCTCTGTCTGTCTAGCTATTAGTCTATCTATAAATCTCTCTTCCTCCCTTTTTTTCTGCTCCAATCTTTATTCATGCAATTCCGAGTCATATGTCATGCCAGAAATGAAATGACAATGGTGATGCTAATAATGATAATGATGTTAATATATGTAAACAAAAGAGGTTACTTATATTTCATTATATATTTTTTCTCTTAACGAAATCAAAGTTTCTAACCGAAGGATTACTCTTAGTGTTTCTTAGGTTTAATAATATCGATCTGAAGTTATTAAGAAAGTTGTTTATTCACATTTATGAAAGAACAATGTTCATCAATGCTAACTGAGAGTGATGTCTATTAACATTTACTGATCATAATGCTTCGTAGTACATTTAAAAGACGAAAACTTATCCATATTTATTATCAATAACCTTTCTCTCCTTTCAGCATGCCGCTCGGACACATGTACAACGAAGTTCCCATCGTGAAGTTCCTCGCCTATCTGGTCTCGCACGTGTATATGCTTCTGCTCATGATAGTTACCACAGTCACCCCTTTGAGCCCAATATGGGAGAACACAAGCCTCATGCCTAATTGGTAGGTCTGGGCTGTTCGCGTTTGGTGCTTCATATTGGTGTGTTGCTGTTTTTTGTCTGTATTTTGCTGTGCTTTGTTTGTGTTGCTGTTGATTAGGTCAAGAATATAGTCAGAGATTAGGGGGTTTATGTGCAATATGAGTTGAATGGAAGTTGGTATGTTATTTTGGAAAAGAGCAGAGTTAAAATAGACTGGAAGAAATATTCAGCAAGCAAATCTCACAGTAATATCAGTTACATACAACAACAAAGACAAACGATAACTATATAAATAAGAGAGAAATATATGAGGTTTTTTTTTTAGTTGTTTGTAAATAAATTTTCTTTCGTCACTTCACATGAACAGCACCAACAAGAAGAATCAAAATATGAAAAAAATAAAAAAAATCTCATAAACATTGTTGATTCATCTGTATTTTCCAATAACTTCCATCCCTCTCTCACGTACGAATTAAAAAAAAAAAAAAAAAAAAAAAAAAGAGAAGAAAGAAGAAAAAATGATAATAACAATAAAAATAGCAATACTAAAAAGAATATCGATCTATCTATCCATCAATCTCTCTCTATATGTCTTGCTTACTTGTTTCCCCCCCCCCCCCCCCCACCCAGGTACGAATGGATGCTGCTCCTGTGGCTGAGCGGGAACCTGGTGATGGAGCTGACCAACCCCGGGGACATCGCCGGCCTGGGGTGGATCAAGGTGTTCGTTCTTGTGTTCTCTGGCTTCGGCGTCCTCGTCCACCTCATCGGGTTCTTCTACCTGGGCGAGACGGATGTGCTGCTCGATATGCTTTATATTAGGTGAGGTTGGGGAAGGTGGGGGAAAGGGGGAGGTGGGGAGGTGGGGAAAGGGGTGATGTGGAAGGGGAAAATGGGGGTGTGGGCGGCAAGGGGGAGATTGTAGGGATAGAGAGGTGGGGATGGGGAGGGAGGGGGGAATTTGACTGTGGAATGGGGAAGAATGGTGGGAGGGAAGAGGAGTAAGTGAGTGCAGGATGAGGGAGATACGGAAGGGAGAAGGAGGAAGGGTGAGGAAGATGGGAAGGGGGGAGGAGAAATCCAGAGGAGTAGGGAAGGAAAAGAGCAACGAAAGGAAGGGAAAGTTAGGAATGAGGGGGAAATGGGAAGGGTGAGTTTGCGAAGGGTAAGGAAGAAGTGGGGATAGAGATAGTAAGGGAAAGGTAAAGGTAAGAAGGAAAAGGAAAGGAAAGGGAGGTACGAGAAGGGTGGAAGGGATAGGGCGGGGTGGGTGAATAAGAGGACAGAGAAATTAGATGGAAAGAGAAGATAATAGAGAGGGAGAGGGGAGAGATGAAAGGGGAAAGGAAGGGTAAGTGGGAAGAAGGAGGAGGGTGACGGAGAAAGGAAGGAGAAAGGATGGAGAAGGGAGGACGAGTAGATGGAGAAGAGGAGGGAGGAGAAATAAGAGGATGGGTGAAGGGAAGGGGCAGGGGAGGTTGATGTTTCATAAGATAGAGAGAAAAGAGAGGATGACAATGATAGATTTAGTAGTAGTAATTATAATAATGATAATCATAATCATAATGTTGATAATGAAACTGATGGAAATGATAACAATACTGAAAGTAATGGCAATGAAAATGATGATAATGACAGTAATTGTAATAATAATGATTATTATCAT
>NC_061840.1:23682653-23685153 GCF_019202785.1 Penaeus chinensis
ATGTGATGATGGAGAGAGAACGAAAAGGGGTGATAAAAGAAAAGGTACAGAGAGTGAGATGAGGAAGAAAAAACAAACAAAAAAAAAACAGATTTGCAGTTCGAAACACGAGGAGGATGAGGCGGAGGGGTAGAGGGGTGTAGGATACAGGGGGCCCGGAGAGCGAAGTTGGGGATGAGAGATAGGAAGGAAATGGCGAATTGAAGAATGGGAATAAGATGGGAATGAGATCGGGTGAAGGAAATGAGTGAGTGAATTGGGAATTGGGAAGGGAGAAGAAACGAGGAAAGGGAGACGGAATGGAATGACGAATGAGAGAAAGGGATTGGAGGAGATGTGGGTAGGAGGGGTTAAGGGAAGGAGGAGGAGGAAAGGGGGAGAAGGGGAGGAGGGAGGGGTGGGAGGAAGAAGAAAGGAGAAGGAATAGGAGTTGGGAATGGAGGGAATGGAGAGGGAGAGAAAGGAAGAGAGATAGGGAGGAAGAGTAGAAGTAAATGAGGAAGTGGGAGGGAGAGTGAGGAGCAGGAGTGGGAGGGGGGAAGGGGGAGGGGTGGATTGAGAAGCGGCACCCCATGTTTGGAAAGGTTTAGGATCATAATGGCAAGAGGAGATACGTGACTGAGTGGATAATGCCAAGGTCTTGCTTTCCACTCTCCGCTGGGAAACGAAAAAACAGGGAAAGAGACGAAAAGACACATTGGTATTGTATTTATCGTTTTATTCATATTTGTGTGCGTATCTGTCTGCCTATCTAGCTTTTCTTTGCACCTCTATCTTCTCTTCCATCCCCTTCCTCTCTCCATTACCCATTTAGATAGATAGATAGATAGATTGATTGACTGACAGTGAGCTTAATAGATAAAAAGATGAATAGACAAACACACTAAATAAATAAAAAAACATATAACAAAACAAAAACGTAGAAAAAAACGTCGAAAAAATGACTAAGCCTATTATAAATAACCTGTAGAAGACACAC
The DNA here is from genome assembly GCF_019202785.1 of Penaeus chinensis. NCBI lineage: Eukaryota > Metazoa > Arthropoda > Malacostraca > Decapoda > Penaeidae > Penaeus > Penaeus chinensis. Next base: position 23,683,633 of record NC_061840.1, read on the forward strand.
AAATCCCTTGAACCTTCCGTTATTTACGATGGCTGAACGCTAAACACTCAAGTGACAAGACAGAGTGCTTCGCTCGCAGCAACTCTGTATTGACCTTCCGTTTGCATGGGAGAGAGGGTCAGAGAGAGAAAGAGAAAGGGATGGAGGGAGGGACAGAGAGAGAGAGAGAGAGAGAAAGAAAGAGAGAGAGAGAGAGAGAGAAAGAGATGTTGGGGGAAATAAGAGAGACAGACGGGCATGGAAATGACCAAAGACAGATCAATAAGCAGGTAAACAGAAAAATTAAAAAAAATAAAGGAGAGACAGTCGGGCAGAAATATACGAAAAGAAAAAAAAAATGAAAGAAATATAATGTCAACAAACCAAAACAAAATGGACGATGAAATAAACAAAATGTGTACTATCTTTTGCAATGTATATAAAACTGCCTTAATTAAAGGTTGCCTTAATGATTAGTAAACAAAAACGTAAAAAATCATACAAATAAACAAGTAAATAAGCATATAAACAAACAGAGATCAAGTGTAGCCAAACATACCATCAAACAGAAACAGAAAGACTAAAAATATTCATAAAAATATAAGTAAAATGCAACAAACTCTATATATTTTAGATCCCCCTTAAAGAAAAAACGCGCAGCAGATTAAACTCTCGTCTTTCAAAGTACTTAGCTGGATTGGTCGTCATTCACAGCGCTTCCTGGTTTCTCGAATCACTTTATTTTCGAAGCTGGGACTGGCTAATGAGTCGGTGGCATTACGATGATTTTTGGTAGAGGGAGGGGAGGCAGGGAGAAGTACAAATAAAATGGGATAGAGAGAGAGCGGGAAGGGGAAGTCATGGAAAGGGGGGGGGGGGGGGGGTAGATGGAGACAAGGAGAAAGGGAAAGAGGGAGGGAGAGAAGAAAATAGATAGATAGATAGATAGAGAGAGAGATGAATAAATATAAATGTATATATATATGTATATATATATATATATATAGAGAGAGAGAGAGAGAGAAAGAGATATTTGATTTGATTTGATAAATTTATAACGTCCAATGGACGACAAACGAAAAAGAGAGAGAGCTACAGTAAAACAAACAAACAGACAAACATACAGAATGACAGACAAACATATAGGCAGATAGACAAACAGACACACACAGACAAGCAGGCAAGCAAAAAACATAAAGTCAACAGACTGGTAGCAAACAGACATACCAATCGGGCAGAATGAGATCCATTTCCAGGCAACACCGCACGAGCGTGAATAATACGAAGAGTGAGGCATGACAATGGAAAACAAAAATAGAGAATAAAAAAAGAAAAGAAAAAAAAATGAAGAAAAATAGAGAAAGTAGAAAGCTATATACTGACTGTAAAATGTTTGTAGTTTCCACTACAGTGAGCTTAAACCACGTATCTGTGCACGTCCTAGCAAGCCTTGACTTATACGGTATTTCGTCATCCGCTATTATTGTTGTTATTATCATAATAATAATAATAAATATTATTATTATTATCATTATCATTATT
>NC_061840.1:23690153-23692653 GCF_019202785.1 Penaeus chinensis
TTTCATATATCCCAATTCTATGATTATGACAATGATAATGAAAATACCTATAAGGATGATAATAATAACGACAGCAATGATAATAATTATAAGGTTAATGATAATATATTATCCATAATGAAAATAATGAAAATGCTGATTACAAAAGCAATGTTGATAAAAACATCATTATCAAAACAATAATGATATTAACAATTATAGTGATAACGATGGTAATAGGCGAGATGAAAATGAAAACACGAGTAAAATGTTTATAAAAAAACAATGATGATAATCAAAATAATACTAACAATAATAATTATAACAATAATACATATGATATCCATGATAATATTAAGAATAACAATGATAATGATGCTAAAAAAAATAGCAGTGATGATAATGATATTGGTAATAGTAACAAAAATAAGGATAATAATAATTACTAAAATTATGATAATAATGATAAGATATTAATGATAATAGTCATAATAACAATAATAATATTAAGAACAACAATTCTAATAACAGCAACAATAGTAATAACATTAATGTTAATAATAATTGTATGATAGTAATAATGATGCTAATAATAAAAAACACATTAAAACGATAATAAAAAATGATGATAACGCAAAAAATTATAATAATAATAATAATAACAAAGAAAAAATACGACAATATAAACAATGAAACTATTACTGCTAATAATAACAATAATGATAATGGCGATATTAGTAATAATATTAACAACAACAATAATAATAATAATAATAATAATAATAATAATAATAATAATAATAATAATAATAATAAAGATAATGATAATAATGATAACAACAAAGATAATAGCAATAATAACTATGATAATGGCAATAACGATAATATCGATGATAACAGTGATAATGATAATGATAATATTAATAATTAGGATATCAATAATAATATTAATAATTAGGATATCAATAATAATATTAATAATTAGGATATCAATAATAATATCAATAATTAGGATATCAATAATAATATTCATAATTAGGATATCAATAATAATAGCAATATGGATGATAATGTTAATGATAATATGGATAATAATGATGATAATTAAAGTGATGATAGTAATAATAATAAAAATAATGATAAGGATGATATTAATGATAATGACCGTCGTATTGATAATAATAATCGTAATCATAATAATGAAAGTAATGATAGTAGTATTAGTACTAGTGATAGAAAAGTATATATCAATTATAGAAATGATAATAATACGGATAAAAATAATAGTAGGTATAATAATAATGACAATAATGGTAGTACTAATAATGATAGAAGTAGTGGTAATAATAATAAAAGTAACAATGATGATATAAAAGAAAAACACATTGATAATAAAAAAAAAATAATAACAATAATAATAATGAAAATAGTACTACTACCACTAATGATAATAATGATAATGATAAAGATGATAAAAGTGATAATAACAATAATGATAACTATAATTGTAATAATAATGATAACGATAATAATAATAGTGATATTAGCAATATTAATAACAATAACATTAATAATAACAATAGTAATGGTGAGAATAATAATGATACTGATGATAATGAAACTAATGATAATGATACTGATGATAATGATAATAATGATAATGATGATGATGATGATGATGATGATGATGATGATGATGATGATGATGATGATGATGATGATGATGATGATAATAATAATAAAATAATAATAATAATAATAATAATATTAATAATAATAATAAAAATAATAATAGTAATAATCATCATAATCGTCATCGTCATCATCATCATCATCATCATAATAATAATAATAATAATAATAATAATAATGATAATAACAAGACTATCAATAATGATGATGATAACAATTGATGATGGTAATGATTCTAATGATGATGAAGATGAGAATAGTAGTAATGTGTGTGTATATGCATCTATTCAAATACAAGAATTTACATTTCTATCAAAAATGCTTTTGCTCTCTATCCCTTTCTCATTCTTTTTATATATTTTGTGTCCCATTTTTTTCTTTTTCTCCCCATATCTGTATATCTCTCTCTGTCTTTCTGTATCTCTATCACTTATTCGCCTTGAATCTCTCTTTATCTATCTGTCTACCTATCTATTTATCTATTTAATCATCTATGTGTCATTTCCTCCCCCATCCTCTCTATCTCTCTCTCTCTCTCTCTCTCTCTCTCTCTAGAATTTCATCGACTCACTCTGTGTTCTGGATCCTCCATGCTCAAAACCAAATGATTCTAAGTAAATTGGATAACCAATTTTTTTTTTTTTTTTTTTTTTTTTTTTTTTTATCTCAGATGCATATGGAACACACCATATATTTGAAGAAAAACAACAAAAAAACTTGATTTTGTTGGCTGTTGATGATGTTATTAAAACGAAAATTCTTTATAAAATTGTAGCTGTTACGTTGTTGTCATGCGTAAGTTGCTGCGAAAGATAGGAAAGCGACAGCC
>NC_061840.1:23737653-23740153 GCF_019202785.1 Penaeus chinensis
TTTTGACTTATAACATCAAAATAAATCAATTCACTCTTCTTTCCTTGCGAAGTCTCGACTCAAATTTACTCCTTTACCACACAAACACACCTATAGCTGAACAGGCAGATAGCTTTCACATCGGGGGCCTCTTTTCAGAGTGGAACTGAACATCTCCCTTTGATTCCTTATATACAGGACTGACATGTCCCTTATACCTCCGTTTTCCCAGCGTTTTCCATGTACGCGACACGGGGATAATAATCTCTGTGCTTTTGAATTATCTGTATTTAAAAGCACTGGTGTTTAATGAATGGTGATAATGAAAACTTGAAAATGAGTAAAAGTAAGCATATCAATATTGTTATTTAATTGTGTTTTTTTTTTTTTTTGTATATTGTTACTGTTAATATTATTACCACAATTATGAGTATTGTCCTAATAATGATAATAACTATTATTTTTATAATCATTTATGTTGTAATTTTTATCAAAATTACATTCAGTTTATTATTTTTGTTAAATATATTGTTTATTGCTACCATTAATATTTGTATTATTATTATTTTATTGTTATTATTATTACCACTATTGTAGTTGTTACTGTTATTACTATTATTGTAGTTATTATCACTATTGTTATTTTTATTATTATTATTGCTATTCCTACTACTATAACTACTACTGTTATTATTATTACTATTATCATTATTACTAATATTGTTATTATTATTAATATCATTGTTTTATGCTAATATTATTATTATTTTATTATTATTGATATTATTATTATTTTATCATTATTGTTATTATTATTTTATCATTATTGATATTATTATAATTTTGTTGTTGTTATTATGTTAATAATTTCAATGATAAAGACAACAACAATAATAATGATTATAGGGAAAAACGACAGCAACATCGAGAATGATAGTGTCAACTGCTGTAACAATATTCCAGAATTAATAGGTAGTATAATATCATTAGGATTCATTAGGAAGGAAAGAAAGAGAAGAAGAAGAAGAAGAAGAAGAAGAAGAAGAAGAAAAACAAGAAGAGGAAGAAGAGTAAGAAAAGAAAATGAACGGAATAGGAAAAGAAAAACGAAAAACAATAATGAGATGAAGAAGAAGAGGAGGAGGAGGGGGAAGAAGAGGAAAAATAAGAATAAAAAACGGACCATCATCTCTCAGACACATTCGCATCTCAGAGTTACGAGAAAACATCTTTCTTTTTGCTCGAGGGAAGCCGAGGGATGCTGGGCCACACAGGGGGATTTGAAAGAGCAACAGATATTCTGACCAAGTCTATTTTCAAAGGCGCATTTTTAGTGCAGAGTTAGTGTGGTTGTCCGGTATGTAAAGTCTCCTCGTGCTTCCTTAGAAGGAGATTCAGCAAATGGGTACTTTGACATGTCTCTTCTTATTTGTGTTTTAAAAAATCAGTAATATTTCCTGTGAAGCAATATGTAAACAGATGTTCACACAGTAATTCACCGTATTTGCTTCCTAAACACCTAAATGTATTTAGCTTTTTAAGAGGAAGATAGGATAGTATCACTGATATTTTTTCCCAACACAGAAACTGAATGGATTTTGAAAGAGCATCCGTTGTTGTCAGAAATAGGAGAGGAAGAGAAGGAAAGAAAATTTAGATTCCTTCAGCTGAAACGAGAGCTCGTAAACACAGCGACGTGAAGTGCGTTGTGAGGAATCGGTTTCGCTCTTTTCCTTCTCATTTCTTTCTTTCCATTGATCTTAATGGTTTTAGCGCATTTGCATTCTTAGACATATAGGTTGGGGGAGGAAGTGAGAAAGGAGTGAGAGAGAGAAAGAGGGAGATTAATTAAGAGAAATAATAAAGTGATTAATATATGTATATGCACATTCATATGTGTGTGTGTGTGTGTACACACACACACACACACACACACACACACACACACATATATATATATATATATATATATATATATATATATATATATATATATATATATATATATATATATATGTGTATATATATATATATATATATATATATATATATATATTTATATATATATATATATATATATATATATATATATATATATATATTTTAACATTGTGTTTTTTTCTACCATATATGTATATACATATATACATATATATATATATATATATATATATATATATATATATATATATATATATATATGGTAGAAAAAAACACAATGTTAAAATATATATATATAAATATATATATATATATATATATATATATATATATATATATATATATATATATGGTAGAAAAAAAACAAATGTTAATATATATATACATATATATATATATATATATATATATATATATATATATATATATATATATATATATATATATATATATATACATGAACCGCATTCATGTTGACAAATGTAGAAAAGGTATGAATGAGAATGAATATCTTCACAATACTAGAGATGTATTTGACCGGTTTCGATTCTATCTTCCTCAGAAATACAATATCATGTAT
>NC_061840.1:23755153-23757653 GCF_019202785.1 Penaeus chinensis
TCTGTGTGTGTGTGTGTGTGTGTGTACATACATCAATATACACATTTATATAGATGTATATATTTATATTTATGTATTTATATATGTACGTATGTATATTTGTATATATGTATATGTGACTATTTATATATATTATATATATAAATATTATATAGATATATGTAGATAGATAGATAGATATATGTGTACGTGTGCATATATATATATATATATATATATATATATATATATATATATATATATATATATATGTATGTGTATATATATATATATATATATATATATATATATATATATATATATATATGTGTGTGTGTGTGTGTGTGTGTGTGTGTGTGTGTGTGTATGTGTTTGTGTGTGTTTGTGTGTGTGCGTGTGTTGATATGTGTATATATGTTCGTATATATAGATTTAGATATACACACATCTCTCTCACTCTCTCTCTCTCTCTCTCTCTCTCTCTATATATATATATATATATATATATATATATATATATATATATATATATACATATATGTATATATATATATATATATATATATATATATATATATATATATATATATATATATACATATATGTATACATATATATATATATATATATATATATATATATATATATATATATATATATGTATATATATATATATATATATATATAAATATATATACATATATTATATATATATATATATATATATATATATATATATATATATATATATATATATATATATATGTATATTCATATATACATGTATGTAGATATATACATACTCACATACGTGTACATATAGATAGATAGATATAGACATACATATGTACATACATCTATAGGCATAATAACATTTACGAATATAAACATGTGTAGACAATAACACACTGAACAAACTATCCGAATCCCACATTTTCCAAAAGCAATTATGCAGTTGTTAAAAAGAGGAAGAAAAACAGTTCTGATCCTAATTTTTCAAAGAGTAATTCATCAAATGGCTTAATTATACACATGTCAGAGTCGAGGCAGAAACGTCATACGCGGTGGACCAAGCATTGAATTGATATGGTGATTACATGTACCTATATATATATATATATATATATATATATATATATATATATATATATATATATATATATATATATATATATATATATATATATATATATACATATATTTATATATATATATATATATATATATATATATATATATATATATCAACATTCATACCTATTTGACTGTCGATCTGGATCTAGGTCTATCTGTCTATGTATATATTTTTATTTGTGGATTTATCTATATTTGTTTATCTATATGTATGTCTATGTGTGTACACACAAACACACATCCAAAAACACAAGCAAACACACACACATAAACAAGCAAACACACACATATATACAAATAAGGAAACACACACAAACTAGCAAACACACACATATATACAAATAAGGAAACATGCACACGCACATACACACAAACAAACAAACACACACACACATACACATATGCAAACACACACGCACATACACACAAAGAAGCAAACACACACACACACACAAGCAGACACATACGCACATACACACAAACAAGCAAACACAAACACACATACACACATGCAAACACACACGCACATACACACAAACAAGCAAACACACTCACACACACACACACACAAGCAAACACACACGCACATACACACAAAGATGCAAATACACACACACACACACACACAAGCAAACACACACGCACATACACACAAACAAGCAAACATACACACACACACACACACGCACACAAGGAAACACACACGCACATACACACAAACGAGCAAGCACACTCACACACACATACAACAAGCAAACACAAACACTATTCCAGTAACGGCTTTTCCGCCCGCATTTATGATGAATACGTCATCTGCTTTGACGTCAGAATGACGTAGAAAAGTTCTTTTTCCGGGAATTACTTGACACTGACGTTATACTCTTCCTTTTTCTGTCTTCTCTCCTTGTATGTTTACTTTAAAATCTATCCTTCCCACACCGCCCACTTCCCTATATGTCTGTCTGTCTCTCTATCAGTCAATTAATATATATATATATATATATATATATATATATATATATATATATATATATATATATATATATATATACATATATATATATGTATGTATATATATGTGTGTGTGTATATATATATATATATATATATATATATATATATGTATATATATATATATATATATATATATATATATATATATATATATATATGTATGTATATATATGTGTGTGTGTATATATATATATATATATATATATATATATATATATATATATATATATATATATATATATATATATACATATATGTATATATATATATATATATATATATATATATATATATATATATATATATATATATACATATATATATATATATATATATATATATATATATATGTATATATATATATATATATATA
>NC_061840.1:23770153-23775153 GCF_019202785.1 Penaeus chinensis
GAATCTTTATTATCATATGGAGTCATTTTAGTAGCATCATTATTAATATTATTAATACCATTGCTCTTTTTCTTATTGTTATTAAAATAATAATTATAATTATTATTATTATTATTATTATTATTATTATTATTATTATTATTATTATTATTATTATTATTGTTATTGTTGTTATCATTATTATCATTATTATTATTATTAATATTATTATTGTTATTATCACGATTATCATTATAATTTTTATTATCATTATTATTATTATTATTATTGTTTTTATCGTCATCATAATTATTATTATTGTTATAATCATTATCATTGTCATCATCATCATTATCATCACCCTCATTATCGTCTTTACCATTAATATGAATAGTACCTTTCTTATTATTGTCATTATTTCTAATATTTTTATATTGTCCCTCTTAATACTTTTATTATGATTATCCTCATTATTTTTATTATTAGTGTCATTATAATTATTGGTATTATATTCATTAGTTTTTATTGTTATTATTATCATTATTACTATTACTATCATTATTATTATCATTATTATTATTATTATTATTATTATTATTATTATTATTATCATCATTATTATTATTATTATCCTCATCATCATCATAATTATCATTATCATCACATATATCATCATTATCTTAATCATTATATTTATCATTATTATTCCTATTATTATTATTACCATCTTCACTTTCCTTATTATCATCATTAGCAGAATCACTATCCTTATTCTCTACTTATCATGAATAATTTCACTTCTAAAAATATATTCATTATTTTTTTCTACGTCTCCACACCTTTGAAATGCTCGAGGGTGCTTCACCTGCCTTGAGCTGGAGACCGAGGGGAGGCTGGAGGAAAGAAGGAGGATGAAGAGGAAAGAGCAGACGGAAGGAGGGGAGAGCGGAATTGTGGGGGAGGGAGGGAGGGAGGAAGGGAAATAGGAACTGGAGGGAAGGGAGGGGGGCAGGGGGAAGGGGAGGGAAAAGGAGGTGGGGAGGGAACCGGAAGGGAAAAGGAGGGAGGGAAGGGGGGAGAATAGGAGAGAGGAACTGGAAGGAAGGGAAGGAGGGGGAACGGGAGAGAAAAGAAGGTGGGGAAGCAGGGATTGAAGGAGAGGGAGATAGAGGGGAAATGAGGAAGGGAAGGAGATTAGGAGGAAAGAAAGGAAAGAGGGAAGGAGAGGGGGACGGGAGTGAAGAACTGGAGGGAAGGAGAGGAAAGGGAGGGAGAAGTGGAGGGAGGAGGGGAGGGAGAAGGGGAGGGAGTGACTGAAAGGGAGGAAGGTAGAAAGGAAGGAGGGGAGGGAGAAAGCAAGGAGGAAGGGAGGTGGAAGGGAGGGGTGGAAGGAATAAAGAGGGAGGGAAGAGGAGGGAGGTGGAAAGGAAAAGTCGGGATGGATGGAGAGGAGGGAAGAAAAAGAGGTAGATGGAAATGGAAGAAGGAAATAAAGGGACGAAGGAAAAGTGGAATAAAAGAAGGAGAGGGGAAAATGAGACAGAAAATAGAGAGGATTGAGACATAGGAACTGAGAGAGAGGGAGTAAAGATGAAGAAGTAGAATGGATGAGAGAGAAGGTGGGATGGAAGAGGAGTCAAAAAAGAGGGGGAGAAAAAAGGTAAGTGGAGGAGAAAGGAAGAACAGAGGTGAGAGAGGGAGTGAAAGGAAGGGAATGGCAAGGAAAAGAAGAGAGGAACAGGAGGAGAAAGATGAAGTAAAAGGGAATGATGATTGGTTGATTAAGAGAAAGGAGAGGTGGAAGGGATAAGAACAGGAAGAAGAAAAGGAGTAGAAAAAGAGAACACAAGAAAGTGATCGATAAAAAAGGAAATTATATTAATTAAGAAAGACGGAAGGGTGGGGGGTAGAGGGGAGAAAGAAGAAGCGGAAAGAAGGGGGGGGGGGCAAGAAATGAGAAGGAGGGGGGGGGGGAAGGGGAGTCAAAAGGACCTCTTCAGGGTAACAGGAAAACCCGTAATAAGGAAAGGACAGAAAACGTAGAAGGAAACGAAGGTTTTTTCTTCGTATTCAGTTAGAAATAAAATATGATATACAGGATATAATATTTCAGTGTATAACAAGGTATGTGATATATAATATTGTATTTATATTTGGTTTATGATCTACAGAATAAGATAAATGATACGAAATATACTTCATGGTATACAAAATAACATGCTATAAAATGTATAGTATACGAAATATTACGACATAAAATATATGTTACCAAATGATATATCATTTGATCTATTACACAAAACAATATTAAAACAAACATCGAAATACCTTTATAATAAAGCAAATGGCATACGATCCCAACTAAGACTAAGACTAAGACTAAAACACACACAAAAATCTCGCCTACATTACCCGCATCGAAAGACAACCTCCACGCCACGTGCACCATACCACACACCAGAATAAGAGGCAGCCTGTAGTGCCCCTTAAGTGAAGGCAAGAAGACCCATCCCTTCAAAGACACTAGCTTTCGTTAAGGGTGTCATGACGCTCTATAAGAGAAAGGAGGTGCTGTTAATGAAGGTAACGGAAGCAGAATGTAAAAAGTGACCACGATGAAGATAACGCTAGTTAGGATAATGATTACGAAAAATGGAAATGTTGATGTGAAGATGATGAAAAGGTAATGATGTAATGAGGATAATGATCAGTAAAAGTCAGAAAAATGTCGACTGTTGTTTTCAATTTATTAGGATAATTATCTTTATTATTACTATTATCACTAATTACATTATCATTATTATTCTTATTATCATATAAGTATTATTATTATTATCATTATTGTTTTTCAATTTCATTATCATTATTATTCTTATTATCATATAAGTATTATTATTATTATCATTATTGTTTTTCAATTTCATTATCATTATTGATACCATTATTGTTTTCTTTTATATAATTGTTATCATCTTTATTATCAATGCTATTATCATCACAATTATAAGAAATTATAAGATCTGAAAAAAACGCATGAGTGCCTGCCTACATAAAGTGCAAGTGCAAATGTATGTTTATCGCTGTGTGTACTTCTGTGCTTGTAACTGCGTGGGGCCATGTCTCCGTGTACTGGGCTGTGCCTAAGTGGAAAATTCATGCTGAAAAAGAAATAGCAAATACAACAACAAAAACATGGACATGAAAACGAACATGCCAACGGCCTTTGCGTTTTATGTGATCTTCTGAAGCAAATATTCGAAAAAGCCTTCGGTATATGTGTGTGGCATCCTGTTCCTCCCTTCGCCGTTCTCCTAATGGGATTCTGTATATCCGTGTGTGTATCTGCGTGTCCGTGTATGGGTACGTGTCTGCCTTTGTGTCTGTGTATGAGTATGTGTGTGCCTGTGTGTTTGCGTTTACTCATGCGTCTGTCTGTGTGTTTATGTTTACTTGCGTGTCTGTCAGTGTGTCTGTGTCTGCGCATGTATAACCCGATGTGTCTGTGTCTGTTCGTGTGTTTGTGCCTCCCTGCGGCGCGAGAGAAAGACCCCTGGTGTCCCGAGGCCGTAATAGGAAGAGTAGCTTCGTCACGATCGAATGAAACTGATTAGTTTATCGGGCTTAATCTATTCACGAGGAGAAACAATCTTGGAATTGTGCTGCTTGCCCGGCTGCCTGGATGCGTGTGTGTGTGCCTTTCCATACACACACACACCCACACACACCCACCCACACACACATATATATATGTGTGTGTGTGTGTGTGTGTGTGTGTGTGTGTGTGTGTGTGTGTGTGTGTATGTATATATATATATATATATATATATATATATATATATATATATATATATATATATATATGTATATATATATATATATATATATATATATATATATATATATATATATATATATATATATATATATGTATGTTCACCTCTCTCAACAATAATGAGAATAACGATGCTGGCTATAATAATTCCCCGCGGCTCCAAAGTCTTACAGTATCCCACAGTATCTTTAAGCATGCCACTGTAAGTTGCTGGACTCTGCGTACCGAGCAGGCACTTCCCGGAAGAAAAAGGTCTTAATTATGAGTGAACAATAACTGTATTAAAAATTGTTAGCTTCTCAGAGTGCATATACCGTTGCGCAGGTTAACAAATACCTGGTTTCCAGCAAGGAATCGGGATGGCGCTGAAACGTCTGCAACTGAACCAAAATCACTCATGAAACAAAGTACAGAGAGAAGGAGCAATCTCAGAGGTAGCCTCGGGAAACAAGAGAATCGAAGTTCCTTGAAGATGAGAGGCAGAAGTGGAGCAAAAAAAAAAAAAAAAAGTGTACTGTGGCGATGGAACAAAGCTGTAGGTAGTGCCCAGGACGGGATACAGCCCTCTAAATACAAGAGAAGCAGACTTCCTTAATTAAAGTGTAAAGACAGAAATGATGTAAAAGGGTTATAAAAGTGATGAATCCCTAACCAGATCAACTACCATCAAAGTCCCCTATAATATCTGTCGGGAGAGAAATCTCACAAAAAATCGCACGAAAACTAAATCCAACAGGTTCCCAAACACGAGACATATTTTCAGAACCAGTCAATTACTCTCTACCACTACAGAAAGCTTATAATAGTTCCACCAGCAACATGTTATCAACAGAACAAAAGGGACGAGAAAGAGGAAGTTTGGCTTGCAAAGACCAATTACTCGTCAACAGGACGATCACAGTAAAAGTAAAAGTTTATTAACGAATATATTTTAAAATGAAATTATTGGATTTACCTGTTACATAGGATCTGTATAAGGATGAATAAATAAATAATATTCTTGCTACTACCTGAATTAACTAAAGCAGTGTCTACTGAACCACACAGGATGCCGTGCGAAGAAATAAGAAAAAGAGAGTAAAGTTAATTAAAAAATATCATACTGGGGGTATATGAAGCAGCACAACACACACAATAAAGCAACACCTAAGGAAGGCTACAAGCGGGTTACAAAATGAATACATGTTAC
>NC_061840.1:23787653-23792653 GCF_019202785.1 Penaeus chinensis
ATTCATCACTGCCATGCCTGGCTGGCGAATACGAAATATAGGGCTATAAAAATCTATCGTGTGTGACAGGTTGACATATATATTTTTTGCTGCCTTAAATGTACCACATACAGTACACACATTCATGCGTACGCATACGTACATAGCAATATACATATTTATATATACATACAAGCTTACACATACTCACAAACATGCGACTGAACACACACACACACACACACACACACACATACACACACACACACACACACACACACACACGTACACACACACACACACTCACACACACACACACACACACAAACACACTTACACACACACGCATACACATACACAGTCACACACGCACATTCGTACTGTGTATATATTGCAATCGCATTTATAGGTAATTAGTTTTATTTTGTTTATTTGTATCCTTATATCTCTGCACATATATGTATGTACATAACTCAGCGAAACATTAACTTGTAGCCACGATGCTAGATAAGGCAAGACAAAAAACAAAAAACAAAAACATAATAAATCGCAAAATTTCAGCCTTTTGTATAAAGACGTCCTTGTATTTCCGTTTTCTTTCCCCTTAAGTGAAGATAAGATAAACACCTTCAAAGAAAACGGCATCTTATATTCCCGTTTTCTTTCACTTTCAAAGAAAACGGCATCGCAATTGATCTACGTTTCGTCGACTTGTTTCTCTCTGGAGTCTTTAGTCTTCAATCTGCTCTTTGATCGGATGTTGATGGAGTAATCTCGTCGCTGATAAAGATGAAACGGAGGGAGGAGTATTTGTAAGAGTTGGTATTAAGCTCCGTTTGTTTGACGTAAAAAGTTATCTCGGAGATAATGGGGTACCGTATATAGACAGACCGCTATAGTGCAATTCAACCTAGATGCTCGTTAAGTAAATATTCCAAACAAATCGCCACGCAAATCCACTCACCCACACACACACACACACACACACACACACACACGCACGCACGCGCACACACACACACACACACACACACACACACACACACACACACACACACACACACACACACATTCTCCATCACATGTATACGTACATAAACAATGTCTAAATTTATTCATTTACTTATTCTCTTGCTTGATTTTTGTTCCCATATTTACGCATTTTACTATTTTTACAGCATATGCATTTGCAGGGGAAGGGGGGTGGGGGGTAGGGGGGGTGGGTAACTGCCACTATATCCGGGTAAAAATTTAAATTCTCTTTCCACTGATTGTTGTCGAGTTTCTTGAAATCTTAACATTTAGAACAAAGAAGAATTCTTTGTTAAGTGTTGTTTCCACCAATTTTATCTAAATTTACAAACTTTCGGAATTTTGATATAACTATGTTTTTGTGTCTATGTTTGTCTGCTATCTCTCAGTTTCTGCACCCAACCCACCTCTCTCTCTCTCTCTCTCTCTCTCTCTCTCTTTCTCTCTCTCTCTTTCTCTCTCTCTCTTGCTCTCTCTCTCTCTCTCTCTCTCTCTCTCTCTCTCTCTCTCTCTCTCTCTCTCTCTCTCTCTCTCTCTCCCCGAAATTATCCCAAAAGATTCCTTCACCTAACCTATCATCCAATTTATCCAATTTACTCTCCTTTTACCCTTTTAACACCGAAGTTCCTTCCCTCCTTTACTTAATTGCTTCCTATCTTCTTTCCTCTTTCTCTTCCAATCTTTTTTTTTTTCCTTTCTCTCTTTTTTCATCTTCTCTTCCTTTCCCTCTTCTCTTTCTCATCCAATCCTTTGTCCTTTCTTTCTTGCTTGATTTTTTTCTATTTCCTTCTTCATTCTCTTTATAATCCTTTCATTCACTCCTTCTATTCTTTGTCCCTTCCCTCTGTCTCTTTCGCATCCAATCCTTTTTTCTCTCTTTATTTTTATTTTCCTCTCTCCTACTTCAAACTTCCCCCTTCGTATCCATTCTTCTTTCTCTCTTTTCTCTTCTTTTCTCTCTTTCTCTTTCCTTGCTCTTCCAGTCGTTTTATTTCCCCTCTTTTTCTCTTTTTTCTTTTATTTGTTTATCTATTCATTTTATTTACTCATTTATTTACTTTTTTCATATTATATATATATATATATATATATATATATATATATATATATATATATATATATATATATATATATATATATTTTTTTTTTATTTTTTATTTTTTTTTTTTGTGTGTGTGTGTGAATGCGAGCAGGTAAACCTCTTAGAGCGCGCGCAGCTTAAGCGGGGCTGGGCGGGAGGCGCTTGATGCATCGGAATTTAAGCGGTCTCTCGTTCTCATGGCTGAGGGGGGGGGGGGGGGGGTAGAGGAGGGGGAGATAGGGAGGGGTGGAGGAAGGGAGTGGAAGGGTGGAAGTGTAGTGAACATCTCGTCACTCCAGGAGCTATACACAATTTCGAATGTATCTCTCACCTCCAACTCTCTCTCAGTCGAAATATTACCTCCGAGTAAGACGAACTTAGGGTGGCAACACACTCCTGGCGGAGTCGCGGCGTGGCGACGTTTTGCCCTACACAATCGTTAAACAGCATGGAAGACGCTATTTCACGTTGCCTGGAGCTACCTTACACCTCCCCTTACTATGGCAACGTGAACTTCGGTTGCCATCCCTCCAGCGAAGTCCAGGGCGCGAGCGCTTATCCCGCCAGGGAGGAGGACGCTCAGGACGGTGTTGCCACGGACCGCTGCTTTTTTATATTATATATATTCTTTTAAATAAAAGTATATTGTATTCGTATATAGATGGCACCAGTCTCTCTCAATCGCATAACCACTTGATGAATAGAATTCCATTTAATTTTACATTTTTTAGATTATCTATTATTTCATTAATTCCGGTCTCAATACCCGGAAGATTTTACAGTAACTTTCTTTTATTATATCTACTTTTATTGATTTAATTTTATTGAATTTTAAGGACCACGTGTTTACAATGGCTATTTTATGATAAGTTCATTTATTTATTTATTTTACGATAATGATTATTTTACCAATTTTATTATACAAAAAATCTTATTTTTATATTTTATCTTAGTTTTAACATTGATTTTATAAACTTAAGAATCCATGAAAGAATCACAATGCCCAGGTTCTCTCGCTTAAAAAACAACGAGGGAAGTACAAAGGCAGACAAGGGGGATTCTGGAATTGGTCTTTGTACCTGGTGGACTGCTCAGGCATCCCCGGAAAGGGCCTCCCGAAAGGCAGCGAAGTGATATGATATAGGTCGTGAGAGAGATTTGACCAGGTATTACTTCGGAAAGTGACAAAGTGATTTGGTTCTTTATTTATTTATTATTTTTGTGTTTTTTTAATGTGCTCTTGTTTTATTACTTATATTTTTTTATTGATTTTATTGCTTTTGCTCGTGTTTTACTTCTTTTAGTGTTTTTATTGTTTTAAGTTTGTTTTACCGCGTTATTTTAATAAAGGTTCTATATCACTTATGTCGCTGTTTCCCTCGCAAATCCATATGTAAAAGTTAAAATGATTAACAGTGCAGTGATTGAAACAGTTCTTGATGTCTCATTAATTACACTACTCACTTGCGTATACGCACACGCCCCTCCTCGACTCAATTCACGCTCCCCAACCTTTATACTCCCGCACCCAACACGTACACTACACACACACACACTACACTCGTATTCACAATCTATCGCTCCCTTCCTCACATCTACACCATTCCCCTTCCCACAAACAACACTACGTTCCCATGCGTGAACTAAATGGGCGGTGGCAGTGACGCTACGTTTCTACATTCTTGCAGGGTGTAATTGTATTTGCAGTTCACTACAGAAGTAGAGGAGGGGGTGGGAGGAGGTAGGTAAAGGAAGGGGATGGGGTAGGAGGAGGAGTGCAGGGAGGAAGGAAAGGAAAAGGAGGGGCAGAGAGGAGGTAGAGAAGGGGGAAGGAGGGGAGGAAGTGGAGGGGGGTAGAGGAGGGGGAAGGAAGAGAGGGAGGGAGTAGAGGAAGGGCTTCTTCTCTGGGGGCAGAGAAGGGAGAAAGAAGTAAAGGAGGAGGGATAGGAGGAAGAGAAGAGTGAGTGACGAGAGGATGAGAAGGACGATAAAGAGGATGGGCTGTAGGCAGGGAAGGGTGGGAAGAGGTAGGGAGAGGAGGAGGGAGGGAAGGAGAGAGGGAGGGAAAGAGGGAGGGCGGGAGGGAGAGGGTGAGAGATGGAGATGGGGAGGGGTGGGAGAAGGGGCAGAAGAGGGGGAATAGCAGGAAGGATGTAGTAGAGGCGTAGGATAGAAGTGTTTTGTTTATTTTTCGTTGAATTTTTTCTGTGATTTATGTATATATTTTGTCCCTTTGTCTCTGTTTATTTATCCCTGTTTGCTATATTCTTCTTCCCATATAACTTACCCCCCTTCCCACTATATTGTTTATACATTCTCGTTTATCTTCCTCTCTCTCTCTCTCTCTCTCTCTCTCTCTATCTATCTATCTATCTATATATCTATCTCTCTCTCTCTCTCTCTCTCTCTCTCTCTCTCTCTCTCTCTCTCTATCTATCTATCTATCTATCTCTCTCTCTCTCTCTCTCTCTCTCTCTCTCTCTCTCTCTCTCTCTCTCTCTCTCTCTCTCTCTCTCTCTCTCTCTCTCTCTCTCTCTCTCTCTCTCTCTCTCTCTCTCTCTCTCTTCAAAACGTACTGATTGGCTTGAATTGGTTTCTAATTAGGTGTTACTGTTTTGATGGTTAAATTTCAGCTCTCGCTAAATATGAACATGTATGTACACTCATCATTGAATGTTTACTTTCACATTTTTCACATTTTATATATAGCACATTCTTGTAAATACTTCTCATGTAGTCTGTTAAAATGTATACTGTAAATGTACAAGATCTACGGTTGGAGATATTCAAATACATCGACATATGTATCAACGACACATGTAGAAATACATCAAGAACATACACACCAGCAATAAAACAAATATGCACAATTAATTGCAATTTACGATTACGGTGACTCACAAAAAAA
>NC_061840.1:23810153-23812653 GCF_019202785.1 Penaeus chinensis
TATATATATATATATATATATATATATATATATATATATATATATATATATATATATATATATATATACACACACATATAGGTATATATATATATATATATATATATATATATATATATATATATATATATATGTATATATATATATATATATATATATATATATATATATATATATATATACACACATATAGGTATATATATATATATATATATATATATATATATATATATATATATATATATATATGTATATATATATATATATATATATATATATATATATATATATATATATATATATATACACACACATATAGGTATATATATATATATATATATATATATATATATATATATATATATATACACAAATATGTGTGTGTATAAATAAATAAATAAATAAATAAATAAGTATATATATATATATATATATATATATACACATACATACATACATACATACACACATGTATATTTACATGTGTGTGTGTGTGTGTGTGTGTGTGTGATCTAATAATATATGAGATATAAATATAGCAGGTGTTGGAGAACAGACTATAAAAATATTGTTGCTTGTCGCCCGCACCTACTATAAAGAACAGAACACAAGGAACGTTTGATACTAAATTATATAAGCAGATGTTTCTTTGTCGCTTCCATATTTCTAACTTGCTTTCACTAATCTACTTATTGGTGATGAATAATGCAGATAATACATAATCATGTTAATGACATGTTTTTATTACTAATAAGGAGGACAATAATAATATGAAAGAACAGCTAAAGCTATATTAATAATGATAATGATGATAGTAGTGGTAATAGTAATGATAATAACAACATTAATATTATGATAATGAAAATGGTATTGATAGCAGTAATAGAACTGATGATGATGCAGATGACAAGGATAATGATAATGATATTAATGATAATGATACTGATAATGACAATAATGATATGGATGATAAAGATGATGATAATAACCATGATGATAATAACAAAAATAATCTTAAAATGACGATAATAACACTAATGATAATGGTAATAATAGTGAAAATAATGATAATAATAACAAACAATAGTAATGATAATAATAATGATAGTAATGATGATGATGATAATAATAATAATAATAATAATGATAATAATAGTAGTAATAATGATAATAATAGTAGTAATAATGATAATAACAATATTAATGATACTAGTAATAATACAAAAAATAATAATGATAATGATAATGATGGTAATAATAGTAATAATGAGAATGATAATGATACTAATGATAATAAACAAAGGGAAAATATTAATAATAAGGGTGATAATGATAACAACAAAAATAATAAGAGTGATAATGATAATAATGCTGATAATAATCTTCAGCTTTAGCTCAATCCCGTCTTTGTACGGAGTCGCTATTTTTGGATAGTCTCCTCCATTCCTGCTTATCAAAAGATGTGGACAATAACAATAAAAATGATTATAGAGATAATAATGATCATGATAATGTCAAACACAGAGGATAATGGCAATTATGACAAAATCTAATTGAACACAAATTACAAACACACACACGCGCACAAGCACACGCAAGCAAGCACGCCACGCACACACGTACACGCACGCACACACACACACACGCACGCACACACACACACACACACACACGCATACACATAATCCCCCCCCCCCCCGGCACCTCCCCCTTATCCTCCTCCTCTATACCTCCCTCTTTTTCGCTTCCTTATCTCCGTTAAGGTTGGTACCGCCGCTCGCCATCGCCTTCATAAATCTTGTGTTATATTTAAGTTCTCGTCTCCTTCCTTTCCCTATTTTTTAATTTTTTTGTTTTTTTTCTTTACTTTTCTTTTCCTGTTTTTTTCCTTCTCCCTTTTGATTCCACTTTTTTATTTCCTTGTTTTATTATATTTTTTTTCATCTTTTCTATTTTCTCTTTCTTCTTTACTTCTTTCCCCTTTTATTCTTCATCTCCTATTCTTTCTTCTTTTTCTTTTTCTTTTTTTCTTTCATCTTCTTCCTATTCTATCTCTCTTTATTTCTCTTCTTTTTCTTCATCTACTTATACCTCTTTTTCTTCTTCTCTTATTCTCTATTGAAGAAAGCAACAATGATGATACGAAAAATGATAATAGCAACGAAATATTTATGATGATAATGATAGCAATCATAATAGTAACAATAATAAAAACAATAACACAATTGATGATGATAATGATGATAATGATAATTATATTGATAACAATTCCAATTATAAAAATGGTAGTGGCAACAATAAAAGTGAAAACAATAATGATAATGATTATAAGATAATAAAAATAATAATAATGAAAACAGTTGTAATAGTAATGATGATCGTAAAGCTAATGATGACTGTGCCAGCAACAATAAAAAAAAAAAAAAAAAAAAAAAAAAAAAACTTACATTAAGGACCAGCTAAAGTAACTAAAAGAAAGAAAAGAGGGAAGAGAAAATAC
>NC_061840.1:23845153-23847653 GCF_019202785.1 Penaeus chinensis
AGAGAGAGAGAGAGAGAGAGAGAGAGAGACAGAGAGAGAGAGTGTGCCTGAGTGTTAGCGAGCGAGCCAGTCTTGGAGGGCCCTGGGTGTCCAAGCCTGCACGATCTATTATTTAACCAGTGCAGTGGTCTTGAGGGAATCCCCATTGCAGAGGGGGAAGGCATACACAAATAACTAAGAACCTCACGTTTGTTGTTCGTAATCAACTGCGTTCGTGGCTGGCTCTTGAGGATGTTTATCGTTTTTTCTTCCTTTTCTTTTTTGTCTTTCTTTTTCTTTTTTTTTCTATTTTTTTTTTCTTTATTTCGTATCTCATTGTTTTCAGATTTCTTGCTGGTGTTTATGTGGTGTTGTTTTATTATTATTCTTTATTGTTCCTCTTTCTTTTTCATACTTAATCGATGTTATTGATTTCCATATTGGTTTATTTTCCTGTTCTTTTAAAATTTTCTTGTGATTACATTTCCTACTAATTCCTCATTCGTTATCTGTGACGGAGTCTTTATTTTCATGTTATTTATTGATATACATTATTCTTAATAAATAATTTAATTTATTCATAATGATATATATATATATATATATATATATATCTATATATATATATATATATATATATATATATATATATATAATGTAATAATGATTATTGTAATGTAATGAATGATAATGATAATAATGACAATGATAATGATGATAATAATCATAACAAGACTAGGAATGACAATGACAGTGATAGCAATAATAGTAAGGATAGCATAAGTGATGATCATAATGATAATAACAACAATTATATTGATAATAATAAAAATAATAACAGTAATGATAATGATAATGGTAATAATTATAAAGTTTATAATAACTGTAATAATAATAATAATAATAGATTGATAATAATAATGAAAATGATAGCAATATGATAATGAAAAATGAAAAATTATAATGATAATGATACTAATAATAATAATGATAATAATAATGATGATAGTGATAATAAAAATAATAATGTTAATAACAATAATGCTAATGATGATAATGATAATCATCATGATAAGGATGAAAGTAATGATAGTAATGATAATAATAATAACCATAATAATAATAATTATTATTATTATTATTGTTATCTAAAATAAGGACAATGATAATAGCAATAACAGTAGTAACAATAATAATTATCATCATAATGATAATAATGTTAATAACATTGACAAAGTTGAAGATAACAATGATAACGAAAACGAAAATAATGATGAAGAGAAAAAAGCTCATAAACCGTCTTCACTGAAGTTACGCGACTCATTATGGAACAAATCAAGGCAAAGGTTAACCAGAGAAAAGGTCAAACTGTCTCTATGACTCAGGTGCCACATCAAAGGATTGTCCATTTACACTGCATAAAAAAATAAGAAAGGGGTACTAAAATATGAAGAGGGTAAAGAAAAGAAGTGAGAAGAAAACATTGAAAAGTTAGGAAAACGTAAGACAAACATAAAGAAAAAAATAAAATGGAAGATAATTTTAAACAATTGTAAGGATAAAAACGTGTGAAAGAGATTTAAGAAGATAATTATAATAGTCAGGTAGAGTTTTAATATTAGAATAATAATTAAACAATCAACGTTATTAGAGAGTTATACAAAGATTAAGTAATAAGAAAGATTTCGATTAAGAAAGATCTTTGTGATCACTGAATGTAGTTTACACATCTAATTCAATAGACGAACAGACGATAAGGAAAATGATCATCAATTATCGAACTCAAAAAAAAATCCAAAACCAGAAAAAAACCCTGAAAAATCGTAAGAATGTAGGAGGAAGTAAATAAGTAGATAGATAGATGAATTATTAAAGCCCAGGGACATATACTAATCCGCTTATTGAGAGAGAGTGAGGTCAAAGGTGAAAGGTTAGATTTGGGTCAAATGGCAGCAGAGGTTACAGATCATACGTAAACGCCTGTGCACTGGTATTGACTTAAGGTCTTGCGAGCACCGGTTCTGCATCAACTGTGATGTCGTGAGTATTTCAAAAGGCAAGGAGGCGTGTGGAATGCAATTTTGCAATATTAGGTCATTTCTTGCAATGAATCGCATTTGATTATGTTTTGAGCCTCGGGATACCGGTTGTGGACGTTATTGTGCTTACATGTGGATACGGAATTGACAAAAGGAAATGAGAGGCAGGGGGGGGGGGGGGGCGAGGGAGAGAGAGGGCGGGGAGCTAGTGAGGGAGAGAGAGGGTGGGGTGAGATTGAGGGAGAGAGAAAGGAAGTGAGAGAAAGATTGAGGGAGAGAGATCGAGAATGAGAAAGAGAGAGAAAATTTTAAATATTCACAATGGCTAGCATATGACAAACTCCATTATGGTTCCAGGTGTCTGCACTGTTAGTCGAGTGTATGTACAAAACTTGAATGGCTTGGTATCACAGACAGGCCCCGATTGCATGGCAGTGTACACAGGGGAGGGGGGGGGGGACTTCTCTCCCTCCAGTGATGAT
>NC_061840.1:23855153-23860153 GCF_019202785.1 Penaeus chinensis
GCAGACAGACACACAAACACACAAACAGACAGACAGACAGACAGACAGAAATATCATGATATAAGAAATAACTCCCGATACCTATTCAAACGAAACGCATCCAAGTCAAAAGAAAGAAAACAAAGAAGTATGAAAAGAAAGGAAAAAGAAACACAAATTCACACCGTTTTATCGACCATAAGACCAGCGTAAACCCAGCGTCATGAAATCCTTTCCTGAAATCTTGCATGATAGTCTGAATCTTTTCCCCCATGATGAAAAGACACTCGTGATTCTACTTCATTTGCACCGATGGGGATTGCAAGGGGAGAGGGGGGAGGGAGAAGGGGGAGGGAGAGGGAGAAGGGGGAGGGAGAGGGAGTAGGGCGAGGGAGAGGGAGAAAGGGGAGGGAGAAGAGTGAGGGAGAGGGAGTAGGGGAGGGAGAGGGAGAATGGGAGGGAGAAGGGGGAGGGAGAGGGAGAAGGGGGAGGGAGAGGCGGAAGGGGAGGGAGAAGAGGGAGGGAGAGGGAGAAGGGGGAGGGAGAGGGAGAAGGGGAGGGAGAAGGGGGAGGGAGAGGGGGAAGGGGAGAGAGAAGGGGGAGGGAGAGGGAGAAGGGAGTGAGGAAAGGGAAAAGGGGAAAGAGAGAGGTAGAAAGGGAGGAGAAAAGGGGAGGGGGAAAGGGAGAAAGGAAAGGGGGAAGCGAGAAAAGGAAGGGAAGGGGAAAGGGAGAAGGAGAAGAGAATGAAAAAAGGGAGAAGGGGAAAGAAGAAGATAACAAATAGAATGAAAAAAGGGAGAAGGGGAAAGAAGAAGATAACAAAGAGAAGTGCCAAGGGAGAGGGAAAAAGGAAGCTAGGAAGGGGTAGGGATTGGAAAAGGGAGAAATGATTGGGGGAAGAGGAGAGAGGATAGGGAAAAGGGGAAAGGGAGAGAGGAGGGGGGAGGGAGAAGAGGAGAGACGAAAGGGAGAAGGGAAAGGGAGTGGTAAATGGAGGAAGGGAAAACGAGATGATGAGAATGAGAATGAGAATGGAAAGGGGAAAGAGAAAGAGGAAAGGGTAAGAGGAAACAGATAGGGGGAAAGGGGGAAAAGGTGAAGGAGAGAGAGAAAGGTGGGGAGAAGGGGGAGGGGAACCGACATCGGAAAGAGGGAAAAGAGAGGGAAGGAGAGGAGGAAAGAGGAGCCAAAGTGATAGAAGACAGAGCAAAGGAAAAGAAAGGAGGGGAAGAGAGAGTTAAAAAGATGATAAAAAGGAAGAAGAAGAGGGAGAGAGAAAGATAGAAAAGGAGAAAGACAGATAGAGAGAGAGAGGAAGAGAGGGGAAGATAGGGAGACAGAGGAGAGGGGAGTGGGGGCGGGGGGGGGGGGGAGAATAATAAACAGTTTTACTTAGCTATAAAAGTAAGAAACCAGAGTGACCTTGTTAAGCGAAAAGGTTATAGTGCTATCCAGTGCTTACGAACAGATATACGCATAACTGACTCGTACGCGCACACATATGGAAATGCGCACATATTGTTGTTATTATTATTATAACCATTATACTTTTATGATTATTATTATTATTATTATTATTATTATTATTATTATTATTATTATTATTATTTTTATTATTATCATTATTACTACCATCATCATTGTTATCATTATTATTACTTTTGTTACTAACATCATCATTATCATTATTATTGTTATTATAATTATTATTATCATTACTATTATTATCATCATCATCGTTATTATTATATTTATCATTATATTTACCTTATAATTACCTATTCATGTTTGAAGTTATATATCGTATATGAATGTGTGTGCATGTTTGTACGTACGAGATTTTATGAGAATGCATGTCTGTAAGCGTGTGTGATTCGTGAAAAGACCCTTTTAACACACCTCCCCCTCCCCCCCCCAAAAAAAAAAACAAAAAAAAAACTGTGCGTCCCATGAAACTCGCGATATAATTCAAGCATATTAAACCACTTATATTTAAAAAAGAAAATGATATTCACGCTTAAAAAGAATATATTGCAATGCAGTAGAGAGAGCGATACCAAACCTTTGATCCATGCGAGACGTCAAAAAACGCATTCTTGAACAGGGACTCCTATATAAAGAAAAAAAATCCTTTCCTGTCTGGTTCCCGAAAAGTGAAATTTATATCTGCTTCACAAAGTCGACCTCGGGGGAGCCTCGGGGAGAGGAGGGGAGGGGGGGGGGGGGAAAGCGCTATGGGGTAGGGGTGGCGTAGGAGGTGGAGGAGGGGAGTTAGGTAGGGGGATGGGGTATGGGGGGATGGGGGGATGGGGGGGAAGGAATGTAGCTCGCGTTTAACTTCAAATTAGACCTTTCCAGTCGTACTACTTTTACGAAAAAAGTTGAAGTGGAGTTGGGCGAGCGGTGGGGAGAGGTGGGGGGGGGGGGTGGATGGAGGTAGGGAGGGAGGAAGACGGAGAGAGAGAGAGAAAGAGAGAGAGAGAGATGGGTGGGGGTTGAGAGAGAGAGAGAGAGAGAGAGAGAGAGAGAGAGAGAGAGAGAGAGAGAGAGAGAGAGAGAGAGAAAGAGAGAGGGAGAGAGAGAGAGAGAAGGGGGAGGGATAGAAATAGAGAAATAAAAGTGGAAGAGGGAGAGAGAGACGGTGGAAGAGGTAAATGGATAGATAGAGGAAGGGTTAAAGAGAGAGAGGGGGTGTATAGATGATGTGTTAACGATACAATTAATATGAAGAAAAAGGGAAAAGCAATTATTATTTTTTTTTTACATATGTCGATAAACGATAAATAGAATACATGTGTGTGTGTATATATATATATATATATATATATATATATATATATATATATATATATATATATCCTTTCTTGGTCCCGCTTCCCGCTTTTGTTCTAGTTGAAACCCCGGTCCACTTGGACTCTCCCTCTCGAGTCCCAATTCCTCTTGCGCCCCCCCCCCCCCCCCTTCTTGCTGGCTCGCTCTTCGGCCCCCAACTCCAACGCAATTACGCCGTCTCCCCACAGCTGATTAGGGTGGGCATTCCAGCGTAGTTCTTATTTGCAAAGTAAACCTTAAAAGTTAATCAGAAAGGTTGGTTGGGGAAGCTGAAGGGGGGAGAGGATAGTTGGGAGGGGAAAGGGTTAGTAGGATAGGCCTGAGGGGGGTGAAGGGAGGGATTGTGGGTGGGGGAAAGGGGTGGGGGCATGAAGGGGGGGTAGGAGGGATGGGGTTCTAAGGGGTATGTATATTGGGGTGCATATTGGGTGAAAGGGTGAAGGAGGGTAGGAAGGTGATAGGAGTTGAGGTGGGGGGGGGGGGGGGTCATGGAGCATGTGTGGGGAGGGAATAGGTAAGAGGAGGCAGTGAGGCTGAATGGCAGGTAAGCAAGGGGTTAAGTAGGTGAGGAGGATAGGAGGAGGAGGGAAGGAGAAATGAGGAGGAGGAGGAGGAGGAAGAGGGGAGTGAGGAGGAAGAGGAGAGAAGGAGAAGTGAGGAGAGTTGGAGGAGAGAAGCGGGAGGAGGAGAGGAGGAGAGGAGGAGAGGAGGAGGAGGAGGAAGAGGAGAAGGAGGAGAGGAGGGGGCTAAGTCTACCTGGCATTCGTAATTGGTCATTCGAAATTCCATGCGACAAAATTGCAGCGGTTCTTGTTACCTTTTTTTTAAGAGCAATGCCAATTATGGGATTTAGGTTTTGCTTATCCTTTGGTTTTCTTATGTTTTCATCATCGTTTCTCTGTTTTACTCGCTCACACACACACACACACACACACACACACACACACACACACACTCACACACACACACAAACACACACACTCACACACACACACACACACTACACGCTCAGAAGATAAAAAGAGATAGACAGCAAATAAAGAAAGACTGAGAGAAATAAAGAGAGAAGAAGAGAGACCCCATTTCTCTCTTTCCATTTTGTTCCTCCCAAAGTGAATCCCAGCTGACGAACGGGGATTAATTCCACAGTTTCTCCGCCACTCGTTCCATTTTTCTCTCTTTTAAAGATAAGATATAAATATAAAAAAACTCGATAGAGACTTTCAAAATATTTATAGAGCATCCGACTCCGTTGTTGACATAATGTAAAAAAAAAAATGCTTTAGTGAAAATTTACGAGGAAGAAAATTGAATGAAAGGATTCAGCTTGTATCATATATGCAAAAGTTGTGGGCCTGAAGTTAGTGGTATTCAAGAAACTAAAAAAAAAAAACGTCTTTAAACTTTAATGCAGTGTACAGTACTCACTAAAATTCATTAAGCTGTTGAATAGAAAAAATAAACACTTATTTCCTTAGGGATATCAGAAAGAAAACAGGCCTAGTAAGTTTATCACTGTTGCTTCCTTTTCGGCCCAAAAGATACTATGATAAACAACAAAAAATAAAATAAAAAAGTAATTTCAATGTTGTCTAAAAGTAGTTCGGAACTTTTAATTACATGAAGTAATTTTTGTGCTGTTACAGAAAAAAAAGAGAGTATACCGATAAAAAAGGGAATTACACGAGGATATAAGAAAATATGAATTTATAAGGAATAATAACAATAAAAAGGTAAACAGAAATATAATCGACATTCGTTTAGCGACAAGCAATCAAAACGACAATAACAATAAAAAAAGATAAAGAAGTAAGCAGGAAGAAGGAATTTAAATAAAAAGGGGAAAAAAATAATCATAAGAAGAAGAGGTACCGACAGAAAAAGAATAATAATAGTACGAAGGAAAAGAAAGACAAACAATAATAAAACGAAGGAAGAAGAAGAAAATAATAAGACGAAGGGAGAAGAGAACACGCATACGTGGAGCAAGAAGGAGCGAGGGCGGATGGCGTGGGCGGGGCGGGGCGCCGAGGGCAGCGGCGGCCGCGGAGGAGGGCTCGGGAGAGGAATGGGAGGAAGGTCAGGAGGCGGCTCCTCCTCGAGGAGCAGCCGCTACAGCCGCCACGCCCTCGTCTCCTACTCGACGGAGAGCTCGGAGCCCTCGACGCCCACTCAGAAGGTCGTTAACT
>NC_061840.1:23865153-23870153 GCF_019202785.1 Penaeus chinensis
CTCACTTCCTCCCCCCCTTCTCTCTCTCTCTCTCTCTCTCTCTCTCTCTCTCTCTCTCTCTCTCTCTCTCTCTCTCTCTCTCTCTCTCTCTCTTTCTCTCTCTCTCTGTCTCTCATTCTCTCACTTCCTCCCCCCCCCTTCTCTCTCTCTCTTTCTTTCTCTCTCTCTCTCTCTAGCTATCTATCTGAGGACAATAATTATGATGAAAGTGTTAATGATAATAATGATAATAAGGATGGCTTTGATTAATAATGATTGTATTAAGATGATAATGATAATGTTGATAATTAGGATGATAATATTAGTAATGATATAATGTCAAAGTAGTTGAGATAATAATGATAATACCAACAATGATTAATGATAATGATTATGGTATTGACGATATTGATAATGATAGTATTAAGATGATAATGATAATTGTGATAATAATAATAATGATGATATTAGTAATGATAAAGATACCAAAGTATTATGATAATAATGATAATAATAGAAATGATTAATGATAATAACAATAATTATATCAAAAGGATTATGAGTATAATTGTAATGATAATAATGATAATATTAATGATAATAATGATAATATTAATGATAATAATGATAATAATGATACTAATTTTAATGATAATAATGATAATAACGGTAATAATATTAATGATAATAATGATAATAATGATAATAATGATAATGATAATAATGTAATGATACTAATACTAATAACAGCGGTAATACTTATTGATAATAATAATAGTAATGATGATATATTTATCATTTTTATTTTATTATCATAACTGTTAATTTTAGCACCATTATCATTTCCATTATAATCCTCATGATTATTATCATTTCAATATCACCAATATCATTATTATCATTATTAACATTAACATTATCATCATCCTCATTAAAGTTGTTCTCGCTGATACCCTTCCCATTACTACCACCATTACTCCACGAAAACAAGGCCACATCACACGCAGCAGCGGCCTCGCCCGAGATGGCCACGCCTGCCACTTCCCGCGAGACGGCGAGGAACAGAGGCGCTCTGTAATTAGGGAAGGTGGCAGGGCAGACGCGGAGGAGGTTCCGCGATCTAGATTGGAGTTTTGTTTTCCTTTCTCTCTTTCTCTCACTCTCTCTCCATCTGTCTGTCTCTCTGTCTATCCATTTCTCTCTCTCTCTCTCTCTCTCTCTCTCTCTCTCTCTCTCTCTCTCTCTCTCTCTCTCTTTCTCTCTCTCTCTCTCTCACTCTCTCTTTCTCTCTCTTTCTTTCTTTATATATATATATATATATATATATATATATATATATATATATACATACATATATATACATAATATACATATATATACATATATATATATATATATATATATATATATATATATATATGTGGATAGATAGATAGATATGCATATACAGCATGCTGCTTCGGTCAAAAAAAGAAAAAATCGCCACCTGATTCGCCTGGCCACATCAAAGGCATCGGCTTCGCGGTCCAAAGGGACGGCAAATCTCCCGAAATTAAAGTATTATGACATTATTATTTTTGTGAGTAATTTCCACTTCATGAAATCGTAATTTCAAATCACGTGAAAATCTGAGGAATTAATGATATTGAAGAGAAAACATTCGCAATAGAATTAAAAGACGGAGATGTGAGATACGTGGCGAGAAAAGGTGAGTAGAAATATGGACAGACAGATGGACCAGATTTTGAAATATGCACAGAGAGAAATGTAGAAGGAAAAATATACACTGCAAATAAAAGATTCAAATACTGCAAAACGATTTAATGAAAACAGAAAGACGAACATATACTGCACGAAAAAAAAAAATAAATAAATAAAAAACGGGGACACAGGAGAATGTGAAGAAGAGCATGGAGATTCCGATGTTTTTGTTTCCAATAGACCTAAGGCAGATAGGCCTATTCCTTGCCGGCCTTGGAGTATTCACGCTGTAATATGATCATGTATAAATCTTTTCTGACAAACCAATTGTTAATCGTGGGATTATTTATACATTTCTTCTTGGGAAATTAAATTTTGGTTTTCCATATCTACTTTTTGTTTTTTCGTGTTCTTTTTATTATGTTTATTAGGGTTATCATAAATATATATATATATATATATATATATATATATATATATTTTTTTTTTTTTTTTTTTTTAGTATTTTACTTAAAAAAAACTACACCATATTTCTTGAAACCAAATACTTTAACGTTTTCCTTTTGCAGTGTTATTTACGGAAGCACTAGAGTGTTTTTAACATAAATACGTGTATTCACTTTACAGATGATAAGACAAGACACAAACACGGAGAGAGAGAGAGAGAGAGAGAGAGAGAGAGAGAGAGAGAGAGAGAGAGAGAGAGAGAGAGAGAGAGAGAGAGAGAGAATTTGGAGAGAGCGGTAAGGGATAACGAAGGAGAATAAGAAATTTGCATAAGTAGTAATAATAATGATGATAATGGTGATAATAATAGCAGTAATAGTAATAATAAGCAGTAATAGTAATAATAATAATAATAATAATAATGATAATAACGATGATGATAATTACAGCAACAACAACAATACTAATAATGATAACAATAATGAAAACAAAACCCCTGCCAGCCAAGAGTTGACCTGACCTCAATCATCCGGACCCCAAATGACCTCATTAATTACAGCCCACAAACTCCTCGACACTCAAGAGGTTACCACTGCTAATAATTCATGTCAAGGAACTTCCTTTCCGTGTCTGTTTCAAAGAGGCAACGACTCTAATTTATTAAGGGGTATTTTTTCCTGCTTTTGGTGTTAGGTGCACGAAAGGGTTAATGGCGTGGTGGTGGCGAGGAGGATAGGGGGGGGGGGGGGGATTCGATAGTGGAATGGTGGTGATGGGGGTAATAGGTTAAGAATGGTGCTGATAGTGGTATGGTGGTGTGGCAGGGATGGTGGTGGTAATTATAATGATATGCCGATGATGATAATGATGATGGGGATGGTAAGGAGATGATGGTAATGATAGTGACTATTGTGCTAGTAGTAAAAATAATCAAGATTATGATAGTGATACCTGGAATGATAATGAAATGTGTGGATTGCACTTAAGACCACTATATGTGATAGTGACAATTAACGTCAGTAATGACAATTTCTCATCATAAAAAAGAAGAAAAACTATTTCTCTGCCATCACCTACACTCTATCCCCAGCCCCTACCCCTTACCCCAAACCCCTCACCCCGTACTCCATACCCCCATCATATGCCCTATACCCCTCTCCCGTACACCCCAACCCATACCTACTACCCCATGCCCTATACCCCCTACCCCCTACTCCGTACCCAAACCCGTACCCTCTGCCCCTCGCCCCGTACCCCATACCCCATACCCGATGCCCCTACCTAAAAACTCCTATCCCATACCCTATACCCCCTATCTTCTACTCCGTACTCCTACCCCAGTACCCTCTACCCATACCCCGTACCCCATACCCTATACCTCTTACCTCCTACTCCGTACCCCAACCCCATACCCTCTACGCCGTACCCCGTACCCCATACCCATACCCCCTACCACCTACCTCTTACCCCGTATCCCATCTCATACCCCCTTTTGCATACCCCACACCCCCTACCCTATACCCCCTATCCCAAACTCTTTGGCCCCTACCCCATACCCCCTACACAGTACCCCATACCCCGTACCCCATACCCCGTACCCCTTACCCCATACCCATACCCCCTACCACCTACCTCTTACCCCGTATCCCATACCCTGTACTCCTACCCCATACTCCTACCACATACCCAATACCCCCTATCCTATACCCTATGCCCCTACCCCATATCCCTACTCCGTACCCGTACCCCATACCCCCTACCCAATATCCTATACCCCATACCCCCTACTCCGTACACCTACCCGTATCCGTACCCCATACCCAATACCCCCTACCCCGTTCCCTCTACCCCGTACCCTCTACCCCGTACCATCTACCCCGTACCCTCTACCCCCTACTCTATACCCCCTATCCCATACCCTTTGGCCCCTAGGCCATACCCCCTACCCCGTACCCAATACCCCCTACCCCGTACCCTCTACCCCGTACCCTCTACCTCGTACCCAATACCCCCTATCCTATACCCCGTACCCCGTACCCCATACCCCTTATGTGGTGAGAGAAGGTGAGCAGAAAAGGATACATAAATGCATACCTACATACATGCATTTATACATTCATACATTCATACGTACGTACCTACATACATAAATATACCCTACACTCCAGATAATCCCCAACCACCTGACAACCAGTCAACCCCCTTCAACCCCCAACTTAAAACATCTTACAACCACGCCCACAACCACTTCGACCCCCCCCCCCCCCACCAATAACCCCACACTCACAACTCTAATGCCCCACGCCCCGGCCCATAGAACCTCAAACCTACAACCCCACACCCGCACCCCCACCATCAGCCCCTTAACCCCCACAGCCCTTCCCCCCCCACAACACCCCACGCATCCCTAAAAAACCCACCCTTTATCATTAACCCCCTAACAACACACCCCCCCCCCTTTCCCCACCTCCTCAAAATCAACCTCTTCCCCCTCCTTCCCCCCCCCTTCCCCAACTTCTCCAAAATTCACCGCCTCCCCCCCACCCCCCGGCGGACTCCGGCACATGACAAAGGACAACCGGCTGTTTGCTCGCTCTCAGGACCCTCCAGGAGGCGGAATGCGCGATGAGGCGTCCCTTTCAGGCCTCAGCGCGATGGTGCTTGCATGCGGCGTGTGCCTGAGTGCCTGGGATTTATGCGGTGCATGTGGGTATGTGTTTTGTATTCTGGAAGGTGTGTTAGTGTGTGTCTGTGTGTTTGTTTGTTTGTGAATGTGTGTGTGTGTGTGTGTGTGTGTGTGTGTGTGTATGAGTATGTGTGTGTGCCTTATTTTGGAAGGTGTCTATGTGTGTGTGTGTGAGTGGATGAAAGCG
>NC_061840.1:23885153-23890153 GCF_019202785.1 Penaeus chinensis
ATGTAAAGGGAGAAGAAGAAGAAAAAGGAGAAGGAAGAAGATGATGATCAGGAGGGAAAGGTAGAAGAAAAATAAAGACAAACAAGACAAGAGACTTGTCAAACAAAGAAAAGGGAAGAAAGTAACCATTCACAAACAAACAAAGAGGAAGTTAGCTAATAACAAAAAAGATGATAACTGATATGAAACAAACGAACGAACAAACAAAAAGGAAGATAATAAAAAATAATAATAACTAATAACACAAAAGAACTAATGAAAAAAGAAGACAGTATTTAAATAGCAAACAAACAAACAGACAAATCTAATTAGAAACAAGCAAGGAAGAAAATAATTGATAAGAAAAACTATATATCCAAAGTTTTAGAGAAGTTTTAACGAAGATGAACCAGTCAGGAGAGATAACGAGGCCACGAGAGGAAGGGGAAGGAAACGAGAGAGAAATGAAATTGACCTTAAAGGGGAAATGAATAAAGGCTGATAAAAGAGGATTATTACACGCCGGATTCTGTGGACTCGAGGAAGTCACGTCGGTGTGATGTCATTTCGCAAAAGCACTTGCTCAGCGGCGGAAGGGGAGGGGAGGGGAGGGAGGGGGAGGAAAGATGTCAAGTAGGTGTGTCTGTGTTCCGGTTGTTTGGATTTGTTTTATTGTTTGTATGTTTGTCTGTTTGCTTATCTTTATGCGTGATTATGAAGTTATTGTCCTCTGTTTCTTTTTCTATTCCTGCTTTCTTGCTTTGTCTCTCTCTCTCTCTCTCTCTCTCTCTCTCTCTCTCTCTCTCTCTCTCTCTCTCTCTCTCTCTCTCTCTCTCCCTCTCTCTCTCTCTTTCTCTCTCTCTCTCTCTTCTCTCTCTCTCTCTCTCTCTCTCTCTCTCTCTCTCTCTTTCTCTTTCTTTCTATCTCTCTCTCTCTCTTTCTCTTTCTTTCTATCTCTCTATCTCTCTATCTATCTATCCTCTCCCCGTCACCTTTCTCTCCTTTTCTCTCCCTCCAAACTCTCTCGTTTTATCTCCTTTCCCCCATCACTCTTTCTCTCCCTCTCTCTCTCTCTCTCCTTCCCCTCCCCAGCGCCAACACATTTACGTGTTTACTCACAATCATACTAATCATGAGGGCTAACACAAAAACCCCGAAAATGTCTTGACATGTGGCACCACAGTAAAATATAACAAACTAAAAACGGCTTTCACAGGTGTCGAAATCCGAGACGTTTAACCAATACTCTCCTTTCATGTAGTTTTCACTTCAATAATAACACCGCGGTTTGTCATTGGTAAAACTAGTCATTTGGGCCTTTAAACTGTAGCATGTTTAGAGTTAATGGACACGTCTTGGTTGGTGTTTTTCATGAGTGGAGAGAGTGTGAATGTGCATTGTTAAGAATTCTTTAAAAGTATCTTGAATACTACTTGGCCATGAGTCACGTTTTCTCAAACAAATGATACTGTTATAAATATTGTTATTTTTCGTGTTGTTATTGTTGTTGGTATTATTGTTATTATCATTACTGTAATTACTAATTACTGCTATCATCATGGTTAGCTTTATCGTTGTTATTATTATCCTTATTATCATCTTTAACATTATCATTATTATTATCATTAATATAATTGTTATCATTATCATAATTATTATGCATATTCTTCCTTTTATTCTTACCAGTATCATTATTACATGTTACTACCACTGCTATTACTATTATCATTATCATAATTGATGTTGCTGTTGTTTTTGTTACCATTCGCATTTTATTTGTCATTAACACCATCAATATTATTACCATTATTATTTTTATTATCATTATTGATGTTATCAATATCATTACTCTGTTAACATTACTACTACTACTTTTATTACTACTGCTACTACTACCACTAATATTATTATCATTATTATTGTTATTATTATTAACATCATCATTATTATTAGTAGTAGTAGCAGCATTAGCAGCAATATTCCTAATTATTATTATTACTATTACTGTTGTTATCGTTATTACTAGCATTATTTGTATTATTATCGTTATTATTATCATTATTATTATAATTTTGCTTAGGACCATTACTATTGATATTACTATTTTGTATCCTTATTACTATCATCATCATTGTTATTATATTTATCATTATTATTATTAGTAGTAGTAATAGCATAATTAATAGCAGTAGTAGTAGTGGTATCATTATCATTATCATTCTTACAATTATTACCATTATCATTATTATCATCATCATTACCATTGTTTTATCATATAATCATTAGTATTGTTATTATCATTATTATTATTATTATTATTTCTATTATCATTTTCACTATTATTGTCATTATTATCATTGTTATTATTTTTATTATCTTCATCATCATCATCATTAATAACATTATCATTATTATCATTCTTATCGTTATTATTATATTTTACTTTTATCATTATTGTTATTATTATTATTATTATTATTATTATTATTATCATCATCATAATTATCATTATTCATACTATGATTATTATTACTCAGATTATCATCATTCTTATTTCTATTTTTTCATATTTCAATCATCGTTGTTATTATTATCATTATTACTGTTGTTTTTATTACTATTGTTATCATTGTCATTAATACAATTAGCATTATTATCATAATCATTAGTATTTTTCTTCTTCTTCTTCCTCTTATTATTAATATTATTATTATTATTATTATCATAATTATTATTATAATAATAATAATTATTATTATCATAATAATCCCCCTCCCTCGGTCCCTCTTCCTACTCTCCCTCCCTCCCTCCCTCTCCCTGTCCAATAACTTCCACGGTCCATGCAAAGAAGCACCTGTGGCAATGTCTCTCCCTTGAATTAAGCTACCTAGTGATATATGGCAACTGTGCCCACCTTAATTTAACTACCCTATAATTTCAGTCAACCTTCTTTCACCATAAGCTTCCGTTTTAAAAGCTCATCGCAGGAAAAGCGCTGAAATGGACTTTAGTGAATTCACGTTTTTATTTTTTAATGAGGCGAAGAGGTGAAGCTGATGACTAAAGGAATAATTTATCCCTTGCTTTGAGACTTGCTATATGCTGTTTATACCCTCATCATGATGATGGTGATGATGACGATGATGATTCTCATGCTAAACTTATGAGACTCCACTTTTACTCCTTTTCTCCATTTTCTTCCTCTCTCTATAAAGAGAGAAATAGAATGAGCGATAAGTAGATAGATAGATAGATAAAATGGTGGAGGTTATATATATCAGCTCTCCATCGGAAGGATTGTGCGAATGAGAGAGAATATAGAAGGAATAATTTATATATATGTATATATATACATATATATATATATATATATATATATATATATATATATATATATATATATATATATATATACATATATATATATATATATATATATATATATATACATATATATATATATATATATATATATATATACATATATATATATATATATACATATATATATATATATATATATATATACATATTGGTTTGCCACTCAGGAGTCGTATCGTAAGTATTAACAAAGTCGTGAAGTATTTAATGTTTATTTAACGTTTCGAAGGTGAACACTAGACCTCCATCATCAATAAACTGTCATAAAGAACCACTGAAAAAGTCAGTTCGATAATAATAGATACAGATGTTCGGTTCTGGACTTTAAGTAAAAAAAAAAAATAGAAATACGTTAAAAAAAAAAAAAAAAAAAAAAAAAAAAAAAAAATATATATATATATATATATATATATATATATATATATATATATATATATATATATATATATATACAGACGTAATGAAAACATAAAAATAATATACAATATAACCATATAAATGGAACAAAAATAAAAATGTACAAGAAAACTATAAGAACCAATATGATAAACTAACCAAAGTGGGTGTTGCTTGTATATATATGCATACAAATATACATTCATATGTATATATGTATGTAAATATATATACATATATATATATATATATATATATATATATATATATATATCAATATACATATATATATATATATATATATATATATATATATATATCAATATATATCAATATATATCAATATATATATATATATATATATATATATATCAATATATATCAATATATATATATATATCAATATATATATCAATATATATATATATATATATATATATATATATATATATATATATATATATATATATATATATATATATATATATATATATATATACATATATATATATATATATATATATATATATATATATATATATATATATATATATATATGTTCAGTATGCCTAAGGAACATTATTATCAAACCTAATACACACTCATTTTTGCCTCACATAGAGGCAAAAACAAATAAGAAATAGGAGTAACATCTATATACCTTAACGATAAAGGCTAAACAACAACAACAAAACAAAATCAAGAATGTCCCACGAGACAAGGAAGGCCACACCTCAGGCTATATATAGAACACGCATAAAACATTAACGCTAGGCAACTCTATAGAGTAGATTCCACACACAGAGACACGTACACACACACACGATCACGCACACGCACACAC
The DNA here is from genome assembly GCF_019202785.1 of Penaeus chinensis. Classification (NCBI taxonomy): domain Eukaryota; kingdom Metazoa; phylum Arthropoda; class Malacostraca; order Decapoda; family Penaeidae; genus Penaeus; species Penaeus chinensis. The sequence goes on from NC_061840.1 coordinate 23,889,754, forward strand.
GTGTACATCTATATCTGTGACTGCCACGCGAACCAGAAGGTATGACAGAGACTGGAGGCGAGGGAAGGGGAGAGAAAGAGACAGCGGGAGAGGAAGAGAGAGGGGGGGTGGGGGAAGAGAGGGACGGTAAGAGATATAGATATAAAGATAGATAAATAGAGAAAGAGAGAGAGACAGAGGAAGAGAGAGAGACAGAGGAAGAGAGAGAGACAGAGACAGAGACAGATAAATAGAGGGAGACAGAGAGACAGAGAAAGAGAGAGAGACAGAGAGACAGAGACAGAGAAAGAGAGAGAGACAGAGACAGAGAAAGAGAGAATACATTAACACCCTTTCTTTCTTTCTGCCGAGAACGAAAATGTAAATTACAAAGCAAGTTCTGGCGAATAAATAGGGAAAT
>NC_061840.1:23932653-23940153 GCF_019202785.1 Penaeus chinensis
TATTTATGCGCGTGTGTATGTGTATGTGTTTATGTGTGTCTGTGTACGCACGTATTTTTTATGTACATGTATATTTGTGTAATGTACGTGTGTATGTGTATATGTGTGTAGAATGGAGGATAGGGAAGAAATGGAAAGGGATTTAAAAAAGAAGACACAAGTCACAAAAAAAGTTTATTGTTACCATTATCACCATTATTATTATCCTTAGCATTACACTTATTCCCATCATTTTTATCATCGTTGGTATTATCATCTTTACTACAGTTTTCAAACTTCATAGTTCGTGTTGTGCTTCAGAATCAGATGCTTCAGGCTTCTTTAAGTACAAAGTTGATTTCTTTCCTTTTATTTAAATGATTTTCTCCACTGGATAGGCGATCAGGACTACAGCATATCCCTGTCTGTTTGTCTCTTTCTCTCTCTCTCTTTCCATTTCTCTTTCTCTCTCCCTCTCTCTTTCTACTTCTCTCCCTCTTTCTCTTACCCTTCCTTCCTTACCTCTCTTTCTGTCCCTCTCTTTCCTCTCCTTCCTTACCTCTCTCTCTCTCTCTAGTTACTCTCTTTAGCCAACATTTAATTTGTGTTGTAAAGGCTCGTCGCTCACTGGACGTAATAAATGTATCAAATCAAATCTCTCTCTGTCTCTGTCTCTCTCTCTCTCCCTCGACCCCCCCCCCCCCCTCTCTCTCTCTCTCTCTCTCTCTCTCTCTCTCTCTCTCTCTCTCTCTCTCTCTCTCTCTCTCTCTCTCTCTCTCAGTGTCTAATTATTCAAGATATCCGCATAACATCCCTGACAATGGATATGGAGGCGGATGTGAAGCAATAATGGAAACGCTCAAAATGGTTATGTTGATGATTATAGCGATAAGAAGACCCCCGTGAACAATGGCAGGATCTATAAAAAAAAAAAAAAAAATAAATAAAAGATAATAATAAATAATAACTACAATAACTATAATAATATTAATGGTAATGATTGGAATGACAATGATGGTGATTATGATAAAGATGATAATTATATCGATAATAATAATAATGAAAATGATAATAATGGTGATTATGCTGATAATGATAATAATAATAATGAAGTAATAGGAATAATGACGTAAAATGATTATAATATTACTAATAATGCCAGTTATAATGATGATAATTAAGAAGGTTGTGAATGTAATAATAACAAAAAAGTTGCAATAATGACGTAGTAATGATGGTAATAATAAAGATTATAACTATGATGACCAGAATCAAACAAGCCAAAGCAAATCCAGTCGTACAGTGAGTCACACAAACAGTGGAGAAAAATAAATGAGTCTCCCCTTTTCTCCTCTTTGTTTTAAGTGAAAGAAAACGGAACCAGAAGCCGCCTGACATGGGGTGTAAACAACAGTCTCTTGCGTTGTAAGCCACCCGACATTTTTTTTTTTCTCTCTCTCTCTTCTCTTTTTTCGTCCGATTTTAGCTCCTGACGGACATGGAGAAAGGGAACCAATAAGCAGAGAAAATAAACAAATAACGAGGACAGTGAAAGGGGTGCTGACAGCCAAATAGAAGAAAAGTATAGCAAGAAGGTACGCGAGGGAAGTTTAGTGATATAATCTTGTAATCTTCAGAGAGGAGATAAAAGTGTTGTATATAGACGGTGAGATAGATTAGTAGGTGGAAAGGAGTCTATTGGATATATGGAATAGATAAAGGAAAGTAGCTTGTTTTTCTCTCTCTTTTTACTGCAGAGATTCAGTGGATGTTACGCAGATACAGTATTATATTTAGGCAAATGAAACGAAAGAGAATTCAGTTATTACAGTGGTGATTTTGTAGGAATATATTGGATAATTTATAAACGAAAGGTTATGTATATGCTGCTCTATCTTTCTATCTATCTGCCTCACCACCTATTTATCTATTTTTGTTCTTTCTCCCTCATAACACCTCCCCTCCTCTCCTCATCCCCCTCACACCACCTCTCTCTCTCTCTCTCTCTCTCTCTCTCTCTCTCTCTCTCTCTCTCTCTCTCTCTCTCTCTCTCTCTCTCTCTCTCTCTCTCTCTCTCTCTCTCTCTCTCTCTCTCTCTCTCTCTCCCCCTCCCTCCCTCCCCTTATTAAGACTCCCCTACATCACCTGTACTCACCCACAGTCATCGAGACTCACACACACACTCTCGCCTCCATTCATGAATCTACCTCCGCCGTCCGGCTCTCAACCGCGCGTAAGGTCTGACGTCATAGAAAATCATCTGACGTAATAAATCACCGGCTTATCGACTTGGCTTGACGTCTCGCCTCCGGTCGGATTTAAAGCATGAATCTCAGCTTGAGGTAAGATTCTCTGACGGATTTGGCATTCTGTGGCGTAGTTTAAGGGATGTGATGTATTCGGCTTGGTTTTGTTTGGGTTTAATATATATTATGATACTGTCTTTGGTGTTAGGATTGATATTAAGTTTGCTTTATTGTTTAATTATGGATTTGATTTGTTAACGATACACTCGGTAATTATTTGTTCTCCTGGATGATTTGTTTATGCAGTGATATGTGTATGTATGCAAATACGATGCTAAAATGCTAATTCAAAGAGTTTTTTTTTTATCAGAAAGATCACCAATATCGGAAAAATGCAAACACACGTACACACCCACACACACACACACACGCACGCACGTACGCACGCACACACACACACACACACACACACACACACATACCCATACACGCATACACAGACAGAGAGAGAGAGAGAGAAAGAGAGAGGGAGAGAGGGAGAGGGAGAGAGAGAGAAAGAGAGAGAGAGAGAGAGAGAGAGAGAGAGAGAGAGAGAGGGAGAGAGAGAGAGAGAGAGAGAGAGAGAGAGAGAGAGAGAGAGAGAGAGAGAGAGAGAGAGAGAGAGAGAGAGAGAGAGTTTGCATGTGTGTGCTTATACTTATATTTATAAGTACAGTAGGTTTTAAAAATGCTTGGGGTAATAGAATATTTGAGGCAAATAGATAATATCTAATGAATGATATAAAATATATCGCAGATTTAGATAAACTTGTAACAAAAATAGATATTAGAGAGACCGAATATTTCGATCCCAACTCCTCCTCTTCTTCCTCTTTCTCCCCTCCCCTCCTCCTCTTCCCTCTCCTCCTCCTCTTCCTATTCCTCCTTCCTTTCCTCATTTTCCTCCTCCTCGTCCTTCTCCTCTTCGTCCTCCTCCTTTTCGTCTTCCTCCTCCCTCCTCTTCTTCCTTCCCCTCCTCTCCTCCTCCTCCTCCTCCTCCTAAGCACCTCCCTTCCTCCTGCTCCTCCTCCTTCATCATCTGTACCCTATATATCTCTCGCGACATCTTTTCTTTCAACATTTTGCCCTGTATTCAGACAGAAGAGGTTTGGTCTCCTGCTGAATGAGACAAAAACAACCGGTCCTTGGATCCAAGCGGAATGGTGTGTGCTTGTGTGTGTTTACTGTCACACCAAGTCAAAGACAGGAGAGATATGAAGGTGGTGGAGGAGGAGGGAGGGGAGAGGGAGGGGAGGGGTCAACGAGAGAGGATCGGGAGGTTGTGAGAGGGTGAGGAGGAGAAGGGATGGGAGGGGGAGGGGAGGTGGTAAAGGAGATATGGGAAGGTGGTGTGAGGGGAAGGAGTCGAGGGAGGGGAGGTGTTATGAGGGATGGCGGTGGAGGTGAGAGGGTGGAGAGGAGAGGAAAGAGGGGAGAGGGTTGGGGGAGGATATAGGGGAGAGGGCAGAGCAGAGGGAGGGATGAGAGTGGGGAGGAGGTAGCAGTGAGAGAGTGAAGAAGATGAAAAAAAGGAAGGAGGTGGAGGAGAAAAGGGGAAAGAGAAAAGGAAAGGAAGAGTTGAGGTATTTGTAGGAGAGGCTGGTGGGGGTGGGGGAGAGGGGAGTGAGGGAGGGAAGGATGGATGAGGAGGAACTTGAAGGAGGGTTGGGGAAGCTTAAGGAGGGGAAAGGGGGGGGGGAGGTCTGAAAAGAAGAGTGGGAGTGAAGAAGAAGAGAGAAATAGAAAGGAGAAAAAAGAGACGAGAGTGAAGAAAGATTAAGGAGTCGAAAAGATAATTAGGATAGGGGGGAGGGGAGAAAATGGGGTAGGCGAAGAATGTGGGAAGAGGAGGGGGTGGGAGGACAGACCCGAGCCGAGGAGGAGGGGCGAGGGGAAAGGACAAGGAAGACGGAGAGAAGGAATGTCATTTCCCCCTGGCAGTGGAGAGATCGATTCCTATGCCTTTCTCTTCTCGCTCGTATTGTTATCCACATTTCTCCTCGTCCCTTTTCTATATCTCATTAATTTTTATTATTACAATTATTGTTGTTATGGTTATCATCATTATTGTCATTATTATTATCGTTATTATTATTATTATTATTATTATTATTATTATTATTATTATTATTATTATCATTACCGTTATTAATATTATTATTATTATTATCATTATTATTATTATTATTACTGTTGTCATTATTATTATTATATTATTATTATTGCTTTTATTATTATCATTATTATTATTATTATTGTTAGTGTTATTATTATCATCATCATCATCATTTGTGTATGTGTGTCTTCAGTGATTTTTTCTCTTGGCTAAGTCGTCTTTACTGACTGAATGCTGAGAGAAAGGCGAGATAAAAATATATATAGATAGCTAGAAATATAAGATAAAAGAAAGATATATATAAAAAAAAGGAATAAGGAAAAAGAGAAGGGAAACATTCCAGAAGGATTTTATTCTTTTTTTTAGATATTTCAATATTTTCCTCTTTATCTATCTATTTTTATTTCTTGTAGTTATCTATTCGGACTTTACTTCATTACTTCGTGGCTCATAATGATTTATATCTTGAGATAAAATGTTTATACTTGACATTACTGTTATTTTTTTCTCATAATAAATTGTTCACTGTTTTTACAGTCATATCTCCTTATTATTTTTTTGCTATGATGAATGCGTTCCCTTGCCCCGTAATTCACTTAAAGTGTGTTGCTACTTCTACACAGTATCATATCACAAAAAGCTGTGAAGGATATATTTACTTATGTGTATTTCCATATCAAATTGAATATAATTTGATGTTGCTTATATTGCCATTAATCTCATTAACAATCTTAGCCCCATCATCATCAAAATTATCTCTATTCTCATCACCATCACCGTCACCTGCATCACCTTCTTCATATTCGCTTATCATTACCGTTTCATCTCCTGCAACACCCTCATCATCACCATCATCTCCATTATCCTTCTGCTCCTCCTCCTCCTCTCCCCATCCCCTCCTCTCCCCATCCTCCTCCTCCTCCTCTCCTCCTCCTCCTCCTCCTCCTCTTCCTGCAGCTTCTCCTTTTGCTCCTCCTCCTCCTCCTCCTCCTCTTCTTCCTCCTCTTCCTCCTTCTCCTTATCATCATCATCATCTTCCTCCTCCCCCTCCTCCTCTTCCTCCCTCCTCCCCCCTCCCTCCTCTCCCCCTCCCTCCTCTCCTCATCCTCCTCCTCCTCCTCCTCCTTCATCATTTTCACAAACTACAGGGGACTACATTTCCCTAAGGATTGAGAGCAATGATGGAGCTTCTAACTTCAATAAACGTGTTCAGGTGACGAGGGAAGAGAGAGGGTGGGATGAGGGCGGGATAGTAGGGGAGGGGGTTGGTAGGAGGGGGAGAGGGGGAGAAGGGGAGGAGGGTTGGGGGAGAGGGACAAGGGGGAGGTGGAGGAGGGATGGAAAGGGAGAGGGAGGGTGCTAAGGAAAGAATTGGGGGATGGTGAGGGGATAGGTTAGTGTGGATCGGGACAGGGGGCAGATGGGTGAGGGAGGGAGGGGGCGGGGAAGGGGCTGAGGGAGCTAGGGATGGATGGATGACATTGAGGGGGGAGGTGAGGGATAGGAATTGGAGAGAGAATAGGGATGGAGGAGGGACGCGGAAGAAGAGGGAGGAAGATGAAAAAAGAATAGGAATTAATGGATAGGTGTAAGGGGAATAAGGAGGGATGGAGGGGGAAACGGAGGGGGGAATGGGTAAGATTAGGGGGTAAAAGGAGTGATGGAGGGGAAGGCAAAGGGAGTGAGGAGAAGATGATAGGTGTGAGTGAAAGAGAGATGATTAGAGGGGAAAAAGGGCCGGGGGGGGGGGGATATGAATAAGGAAAGGGGGGGGGGGGGAGGGGTGCGAGACACAAGGAGGGAGGGAGTGGGGGGAGGAGGGAAGTGGAGGGAGGGAGGGAGGGCCACGTAAGCTGGGGAAGAAGGGAGGAATTGAGAGAGAGAGAGAGAGAGAGAGAGAGAGAGAGAGGGAGAGAGAGAGAGAGAGAGAGAGAGAGAGAGAGAGAGAGAGAGAGAGAGAGAGAGAGAGAGAGAGAGGAGAGAGAGAGAGAGAGAGAGAGAGAGAGAGAGAGAGAGAGAGAGAGAGAGAGAGAGAAAGGGAGAGGGAGAGAGGGAGAGAGGGAGAGAGAGAGAGAGAGAGAGTGTGAGAGAGAGAGAGAGAGAGAGAGAGAGAGAGAGAGAGAGAGAGAGAGGGAGAGAGGGAGAGAGAGAGAGAGAGAGAGAGAGAGGAGGGGGGGAGGGGGGATGGGAGGAAGGTAGGGAGAGTGGCACTCCAATGCTGGCACGCATAACACGTTATTTTCAGCCGCAGGTTGAGAGCGAGGAAGAGGGCTGAGAGGAAGGAATGAGGAGGCATAGGGAGAACAAGGAAGAGGAAGGTTGAAGGAGAGGTAGGAAGAGGGGTGAGGAAAGAAAAGGAAGGAGGAGTGAGAAGGAGAGATATGGAAGAAAAAGAAGGGAGAAGAAGTAGAGGGAAGGAGAGAGAGAACGCACGAGAGAGAAGCAAGAACAGATAAAGGATGGAGATCGAAGGAGAAGTTAAATAGAAGGAGAGGGAGGACGGAAAAAGGAAAGGAAAGGAGGAGAAAAGAGGAGGCAAAGAAAAAGGGGAAAGGCATGAGGAGGTATGGAATTCCGGTGGTTGCTCGGAGGCTCAAAGGCCTGATTTCCCCGGCGCGGCTTGGGGGGTGTCGGGGGCCCCGGGGGGGGCATATGACCGGAGTATATAGAGGAATGTAGAAAAGGTAAAATGAATATACGTCACTTCTATTGCGATGATATTCATTCTCATTCATACCTTTTCTACGTGAGAAATGTTACCTACTCTGTGCCAATTATGAAAACCTTGTGCAACATTTAACATTTTATATATAATATATATTATTTATATATAATATATATATATATATATATAATATATATATTATTTTTATTTTTATATAATATTTTTGTTATTGTATAATTACTTTTATTTTATATATTTTAATATAAAATATTTTATTTTAATATATATATATAAATTATATATATATTATATTTTAAATTTTTGTGTTTTGTGTGTGTGTGTGTTTTGTATGTATAAATTATAATATAAAATTATATTTTTATATTTTTTTTAATATATATTTATATTATATATTATTATTATATATATTATATAAAAAAAAAATATATATAATA